>NW_016813121.1:1421991-1438215 GCF_001698545.2 Rhinopithecus bieti | reverse complement strand
CATTCTTAAATTTTCTATATCCTTTTAGTTCTCAGCATAGAAAAACATACTATGAGTAATAGCAGAGGAAGATAAGAGAATTTCAGGGCTGCACTATTTTGAAAGTTTACTTTTAACTTCTTTTAAAAGTAAAGAGTATACTAAAAGTATTCAGAAGATCAAAGAACTTTCTCTTCCTTGAGTTACTACTTTTGTTCCAGTGTTTAAAGGTAGGCAAAAAGGGCATCTATCTTTCTGAGACAGATGTTAGTCTCAGTAATTGCTACCAGTTTGAACTCATCTGCCTGACAGGCACAGTGCTAAATTCCTCGAGTATTTTAGCATATATTATCATTTCAACAATCCTGTAAAATGGATTATCCATAATCATCATTTTATACATGAGGAGACTGGAACCAAAAAGGCTTAGCTCTTGCTATTGTCATTAAATTATTAGCATGATTGTCTTAGTCCATTAAGGTTGCTGGGTGCCTTATAAACAATTGAAAATATATGTCTCATAGTTCTGGAGGCTGAGAAGTGTAAGATCAAGGCACTGGCCAATTCAACGTCTGATGAGGGTCCGATCCTGATTCATAGATGACAGTCTTTTCACTATAAACTCACATGGGGGCAAAAGGGACAAGGGGTCTCTCTCAGTCCTCTTATTATAAGGGCTCTAATCTCAGTCATGAGGGGTTTGCCCACATGACCTAGCAAATCACATCCCAAAGGCGGTACCATCTAATACATCACCATCACTTTTACCATCAACCCAAGGTGATGGTGATGTATTACACAGTGAGGCCTTGGCGGTTAGGATAGCAACACATAAATTTGTGTCAGAAACAAATATTCAGCCTATAGCATAATTTGAGCCATAGCTTGAGCCGTATATTTAAGACTCCAAAGCCCTAGAGATAAACCTCTGCGTTTAGTGTTTTCTTTGCAAAGAGAGTGGAAGGGATAAAAACATATAATAACATCAACAATACTTACAGTTTGTATAAAGTGAGTGTTAATTTTATGTCAAGCACTGTATCAAGCATTTTTTAAAAATCTTCCCACAATTTTATGAGGGAATAATTATAATTTTGCCATTTTGATGATGAGGACATTGAGACAGAGAAAGTGAATAACTTTTCCAAATGGTGGGACATGAAGTCTAATAAAGATAGTTTAATTCTAAAAGATGTTCTCCTACCAATCAGGACTCAAAATGGATGATGGTTCAACAGGGGCGTCTCAACAAGGTCTGTCATGATGGTATTCTTGCAGAAAACTTTGTTCGTAATTGATAAGTTTCCACTTTCCACTGCTGTTTAGATAAATCTTTTTCTCTGTGTAGATTATAAAACTTTGATCATGTTAACTGAGACTATATTATAGAAATGTAGTTAACACCCAAAATGGATGTTTTATTATGTGATCTTCCCACTCCTGAAATTTTTCTGAGTTGGTCCTGTTTTTAGAATTAGAAGTAAACTTTTAAGGATCAGTGTTTTAAATAGGGCATAGAAAGTTTAAAATTGACTGGTCTGTTTGAAATTTTATGCAGCTCTCATTCTAGGGTTAAAAATCTTAGGAATCATTTATAACACTCCTTGTCAGGGATTTCTCCTCAATTAGATTCTTGGGAACGCTTTCCCCCTGCCCCCTTCCCTGATATCTGGTCCCCTTCTGCTCCATCTTTCAATAATTAGATACCAAGCGATGACTCACTCTGCCCATATGGACTGACGTGCTATCCTGATAAACTTCTTCTCATTCATGTTATCTATAATTTCATTCATCTTTGCAGTAATTTTTCTGGGCAGAGATTTGGAGTCCCCCCAAATACAATGCTGTACATCAGGGAATTATTCTTAGTGTCCTTATTAAGAAGGATTCATTTATTACTCAATGGTTATGCTATTTCAGTCCAAATATAGAGAAAATGTTCTCTTTATACTAAAGTATGCTTATTATCAACAAGCCAATAAGTTACCCAAATATAAGCTAGCTCTAGTTCTAGTTCCTACATTGATTCTCATGTTTGCATAAATTTGTAACAGCTTTAAACAAAACAAAGATAATAAATAAAACAGTTTGCAAGAAAATTAATTATTTCTTTTAATTGGTTAGGCTTTTTTGTTGCTAAAGCACACTGGCTTATTAGTATCATGATGCTACTCTAAGGAAGGTTGAATTTACGGCTCTCTATAATATGGTTTTAATGTAAAATACACAAGAACCTAAAGGTGGGATTCTGGCAACTTTGCCCCATTTGTATTATTAATGTAATCATCTTTTATCTCTTTGATTGGTCATATGCATGATTATTTCAGTGTGAGCCAGCAAAGACAAGCAATCATTCTGAAAGTACTGGTGAAAAGTAGCATCACACCTAGTAATGACAACTATGAAAATGCTTTCTATTTGCCAAAACTGTGGAATGAAACCCTTAACTGGGATTAAGTATCACTAGCATATAGTGAAAAGTGAATGGGTATTGATCCATCTAGATTAGATTAAAGTTCTATGAGCTAATTTCTTTATTTGTCAAGATGGGAATAATTAATTTACGTTAAACTATGGTTGAGATAGTGTTACTATATATATAATATATATACATAAATATACATATATTTATATGAAAGTTACCATATACTATGTTTATATGTACATAATATTATGTATACATATATATTTATATGAAAGACATCTGACACATTATAGATTATCTTGAATTAGTTCTTATTGGTCCTCTACTCAGCTCAAGCATTACGTAACACATACGTTAATGCTTATCAATTTTAAAGGCAGGGAAGCTCATTGCAATACCTAACTTTAAAATTAAACCATATTTTTTGAAATTATTTTAAGACTTTCCTCCTATCAGTTCCCAGCCTTATCCACTTTGATGTAAGCTGGGAGAGCAAGGACATTGAACAACTCAAACATAACCCAGAAGTGCTGCATTTTGTTTGGAAACCAATCTATCTTTCCAAAAGTCATTGAATTTTACTAGCATAGTCATATATCTAATTGAAAGTCATTTGGAAAAATTCAATTTGATATTTAAAGAGAAGTCATTAAATGTAAGTATTAATGATCCACTGATTTCACTTGTGATGCACTTATAGAAGCCCAACAAACTGGAAACTGAAAAAAAAGATCTCACATTTGATAAGGTGCCATCTGCATTAATAATCTTTAAAACACAAATTTAAAAGGTAAAAATCTATATTTATTTCATCAAACAATATTGAGCTTTTAGTTAGTTTGTTTGTTTGAATTATTCTATTTAAATTCAGTTCGAGAAGTGTCCTGAAGATACATTTATGATGGTGGAAAAACTACCCTGATTTATGGTGATTTATATGTATAGTCCATAAGCGAACACCAGGAAAACTAAGTTAGCTTTGATTGTAATTTGGGAAGATAAATTGATCTATCTTCAGGTTTTTTTATCTTAAAATTGTGTACATCTGTGTAACTGTATTTTTTGGTTCCCAAAATGAAGAAATGAAAATAAGTTTTCTAAAGCCAGAGTAAAGGAAAATTATACAGGCATAATTTTAAGTTACTCTGTTATAAGAAGTTTCCATTTCATTTCCTTTGGCACGTTATCTAACTGATTTTCCAATAGACATAATAACTCCTTTAGCACTATTACTATATATAGTGGCAGTTTATTTTGGCCTCTGATATCTTTCTTTCTCCTTCAAGTCTCAGCACCCATGTCTCCCAACTCGCATGCTGTCACTGAAAAATGCACTTCTAGCCACTGCAGAGACTCCTTTATTTGCTATTGTGGTTAATCCCTAAAAAAGAATGAAAACACTTGTTTCCAGATACTTATTGTTATTCTCTCTGAATCCATGTACTCTTCCTTCTGTCATATCATTTTCCAGTTCGCTCACTTATTTTTGTTATTTTTATTGTCCATAAGGATGAATCTATTCATAGTTCTGCTGCTCTCTTATAAAGACTCCCTGATAAAGAGAAATATTCAGCATGTTTGTTAGCCACTGAGTATTTGAGGAAAAAAAAATACTGAAAGTTATATTTTTAAAGGGAATCGGAGAACAAGGATACTTTCTCTCTTTTGGCTTCGTGGATAGGTCTGGAGAGAAAATTATCTAATTTATTCAAAATAGCACTGATTCTATGAACAAATTTCTCATAGTTGATAAGAGAAAAAGAAATGGGATGCAGGAGTACAATTCTGTTTTGAGAATGATTTTAATGGCACAATATTTTTTCTGTATCAGGAGGTAATATAAACCTAAGATCCTGATAAATATTACTCTGCAGCACAGGTAGATAATTTTTTTAAAAAAAGGATACATACATTCATATTTAATATACACCTTGACATATCTATCCTGTCAGCTGACATGAATGAGAAGCAATGAGCCCAGTAGTAATGACAACACCTAGCACCTAGTTCATAGTTTCTAATACCATTCTTCAACAAAAGGAACCAAAGATTTTTAGAGAAATGGCTGATACCAGGGCTGGGATAATTAATGTGCAAAAAGAACCTAGAGTATGTAGTAGTTCAGAAAGTGAAGAAGGGCTTTAAAAGAACCTCCAAGATAACAAAATATGTTTATAGTGATGATAATAAAGAACTATTACTTGCCTCTCCTTAAAATCTCTTCTATCTTTGTATAATGTACCTACACTATGACTACAGTACTGAATACATGATTTATATCATGTGAATTGTTTATTTCATTGGATCAATTATGACTCTGATGTTTGCATGAGCTAGAAAGCCCTTTTCAAACTATCTTCAGTAAAAATTGGAACTTTTAAGATTACATAAAATAAGAAAAAACTCATCTCTTTTCTATTGAATCCAAAACTTAATCATAAGATGTCTAATAACCCTGATTTTAGCAAGGTCTTTCCCTCTCTCACCTCTTTTTCGATGTCTAACTTAAAGAATCCTTGTCTTTGTCCATTTTATGTTGCTGTAACAGAATACCACAGACTGAATATTGTATAAAAACAGAAATTTATTTCTCACAATTCTGAAGGCTGGCAAGTCCCAGATCAAGCAAAGTTGCCAACCTCTTATGTGGACTTTCTTACTATGATCTCACATGGTGGCAGGTGGAAGGCAAGAGAGAATAAATACAACCACCATACCAGAGGCTGCAGTCACCACCCAATGCCCTGCTTATTAGAAAGTATGACACTCTTGCCTGTGGCTCTAAAGAAGTGGCTCAGAGATTTTTCCTTGTGGGAGAGGTAGAATAGGGAGTTCTGAAGTTATCCCCAAAGGAACTGACTTTGTTTGAAACACAGTGTGAGGAATTTCAAAGTTAAGATCAGTCTTTTAAAGCAAGTGATATTTTGGTTTAATTGATATAAGCAATTATAACAGTTTGGTAGCACCATTAGACCAATAAGTCAAACCACAGGGTATCTATTTGGAGAAAACCAGGGAAAGAGAAAGCTAGGAAGAATCCTTCTATAGCCAGAACAACAACAACAGAAATGGCCTCAAAACTACTTCTGCAAAAGGACTTAAATTTAAGTTGGAATATACAGCAATTTATCGTCCTGAGATTCAAACGAAAAAACCAGTCAACCTTAATATCATGGCATGATACAGACAGAGGCAGACAACTCACAAGATCAGAAAAAAGAAAAAGAAAGCACTGTTAAAATCACTGTGATTTTAGTGTTTCTATATGGATGCTCAAGGCTGTTTCCTCTAAGGGGTGGCATTAGAAATAAAGAAATATGACCCCCATATAGTAAAAAAAGAAAACAACAGAAACTGCCCACATAAATGCCAAATACTAGATTTAACACAGAAAGACATCAAATAAAGTCTTATATGTACGTTCAAATAACTCTGTATATAGAAATAAAGGAGGAAATAATGGCAATATCTCATTAATAGAGATTATTAATAAACAGACATTTATTGTTAAAAAAACTAAATATTAGAGTTGAAAAGTGCTATAACTGAAATGAAAAATTTACAAGGAGTGCTCAACCTTAGATATAAACTGGTAGAAGAAAGTATGATAAAACCTGAAGATGAATCAGTAGACATTTCACTGTCTAAAGAACAGAGAAATAATAAGAAAAATAATTAATGCACCCTAGAGAAATGTGGGAAATTATTAAAGTAACAGCATAGACATAACAGAAATACAGGAAAGGCGAGGGGAACAGGAAAAAAGCAAAGATATATGTTTTCTGAAATAATAGTTGAAGTGTGTAAACTCTTATTAGAAACATCAATTTACACATCCAAGATGCTCAACACAATCCATGTTAAATAAACACAAAGACATCTATATCCAGACACATCATCATAAAAATGTTAAAAGACAAAGACAAAATCTTGAAAGCAGCAAGTGAAAAGGATTCATCACATAAAAAGAAACAAAACAGGCCGGGCGCGGTGGCTCAAGCCTGTAATCCCAGCACTTTGGGAGGCCGAGACGGGTGGATCACGAGGTCAGGAGATCAAGACCATCCTGGCTAACATGGTGAAACCCCGTCTCTACTAAAATACAAAAAAAAAAACTAGCCGGGCGACCTGGCGGGCGCCTGTAGTCCCAGCTACTGGGGAGGCTGAGGCAGGAGAATGGCGTGAACCCGGGAGGTGGAGCTTGCAGTGAGCTGAGATCCGGCCACTGCACTCCAGCCTGGGCGACAGAGCAAGACTCCGTCTCAAAAAAAAAAAAAAAAAGAAACAAAACAATTAACAGCTGACTTCTCATCAAACACAATTAATGTCAGAAGGCAGTGGGATAACATATTTGAAGTGCAGTAAAAGTAAGGTCAACTAAGAATGTTATTTTTAACAAAATTATCTTTCTCAAAATTAAAGTTATAATAAAAATTTCCCTAGATAAACATAAATGGAGAGAACCTGTTGTTAGCAGAATCACCTTATAAGAAAGACTAAAAGAAGGGCAAGCTGAAAACAAGTGAATCCAGATAGTAACTCAAATCCATATTAAACAAACAAATAAAGACAGTTGGTAAAGGCTATTATACGATTTATAAATGACAACAAAAATACATACTTATCTACTTTCTTCTCTCAACTTATTTAAAAAGCAATTATATAAAACAAAGTGTACAAAACAGAATTTTGAGGTCTATAATGTATGGAAACGTAATATATTTATAACGGAAAGAACCTATGTGAGAACAAAGCTGAGTAATAACTTTATACTTGATCTCCTATTTTTATTCATAATTGTAACAATATATTGCTGGATTTGCAACATATATAGACATAACATCAATAAGGTGGTAAGAGAGAAAATAGCTAGAGAGGAACCAAATTTTCGCTTCTCACTAGAATTAAGTTAGTATACATGTGAAATACATTTTGATAAATTAAGCTGTGTATGATGGGCCTAGAGCAACAACTAAGAAAATAATAGAAATGACAGCAGAATATGTATTCTTCTCAAATATACATAGAGAGGCTTACAGTCACTGTGACAGAAAGATATCAGTAAGCTGCAGACATTTTCCCAGACCCAGGAACAAGAGCAGGATGTCATTTTTAATCAGAGCACATACAAAGTCAGCTATACTTTGATGACCTGGCCACATGGCCATGCAAGCATTTAAGTCTTGGGCCAGAGATTGGAGTGCCTGCTCTGGAGTGGGAAAGAGGCCTCCATTGCCAGAAGTGGAGAAAATGTCTCAGCAACAGGTGCTAGAATTGTGCCCTCTGCCATCAAGAGCCTGGGCAGAAGGAGAGCTGCTACAGTTGCAGTTTCTCCTGGGCAGCAAAATTGCAGCCAGGGCCAGCCAGGTGACCTGGAACTGTCTGTGTGTGCCATTTCTCAGTGCCCTAACTAGTTCCCCTGTGACTGTGGTGCAGCAGGGCTCTCTCCACTCCACCCTAGGCAGAAATACAGGCATTTAGAGCACCTGCTTTCTTGGATCAATAGCCTGAGACACCCCAGTCTTCATGGACATAGATTATAGTGCAGTGGGGCCCTCTCTGTTCCATACCCACACAGATCTCCAAGCATTCAGAATACTCATTCACCTGGTTCAGCAGCCCGAGTTTCTCTACCCCTCCTGGGCATAGATCATAATGTAGTGAAGCTTTCTCTGCTCCATACTCAGGAATTTGGAACATCTGTTCACTTGGATGAGCAGGCTGAGATGCCACACCCTTCCTATGGAGAGATCCTCCTGCAGGGAGGACCTCTTTGCTTCACTCCCAGATAGATATCCAGGCATTTAGAGCACTCCCTTTTCTGGTTTACCAGCCTGAATTACCATCCCCTTCCTAGACATAGATTGTGGTGCAATGAGGCCACCTCCATTCTATGCCCACGCAGATCTCCAAGAATTCAGAGGACCAGCTCATCTGGATGAGCAGCCTGAGCTGCCCCAACCCTCCTGTGCAGAGATCTTAGTTCAGAAGGACCCTCTCCACTCCACACCAGTTAGGCCTCCAAGCATCTGGAACACTCCCTCTCCTGAATTAGGAGTTACGATCATCCCCACCATCCCCATGCAGAAAACTTAGGGAAGAGAAAGTTTGCCAGTTTCAGGCCTGGGCATACCTCTGGGAACTTGGTGGTCACCCGCTGGATTCTCCTTCAGTGCTGATGGTTGTGCCTGTCATTGGAGGACCTATAAGTGGGCCTATTTAGCCCAGCCCAACCCATCTTAGTCTCTGTGTTCCCAGGGATGGGCAGAGAACTCAGACCACTGTGCAGTCCATAAATCAGAACATTGCCTAAGGCAAGAGAGAGCTTCACTAAGTAAATAAGGATCAAATATATACCCAGTTGGGTTAGCCACAGCTTGTTCTTACCTATAAGCACAATTACTGGCTTATAGTTTGAACTGTACAGCCAAATATATAACCTGCTAACGGAAGTGCATTGGGCTATAAAGCCCAAGCCAAAGGACCATACCCAGCATTCTCTATAGTCACATACCCTAAGGAGTGGATGAAAGGAAAAGGAAAAGAAAAAAATATTATAGGGAAAGACAGGAAAATAAAATATCCTACCTGAACAAAAATTGTTACAGAAATTGGAAGTGCCAGTGTCTCCAGATAAGAGGGAACCAACACAAGAATTCTGGCACCATGAAACATCTGAATGTAGTGACATCATCAAAGGATCTGACTAGCTCTCCAGCAATGGTCCCTAACCAAAATAGAGACTCAGAAATGACAGATAAAGAACTCAAAGGATGGACTGCAAGAAAGCTCAATGAAATCCAAGACAAAGTTGAAAATCAACACAAAAAAATTTCAAAAGCAATCAGGGAAATGAAGGAAGGAAAAAACACCTTTTAAAAATTAATCAGAGCTTCTGGAATTGAAAAACTCACTTAAGAAATTTCAAAATACAATTGAAAACTTTATCAACAAACTAGACAAAGCAGAAGAAAGAATTTTAGAGCTTCAAAGCAGTCTTTTGATCTAACCTAGCCTGACAAAAAAATTTAAAAAAACAAAAGACTTCAAAAAATATGTAATTACATAGAGGGATAAAACCTATAAATGTTTGGCATTCCTGAGAGAGAAGGGAAAAAAGTAAACAACTTGGAAAACATATTTGAGGAAAAAATTTTAAAAAACTGCCTTAATCTTGCTAGAAAGGTAGAGATCCAGCTACAAGATATCCAGAGAACAACTGTGAAATACTATACAAAATGAACATCACAAAGGCATATAGTAATCAGTCTATCCAAGGTCAATGCTAAAGAAAAAATCTTAAAGGTAGATAGAGAAAATGGTTAGTTCACATATAACCCCATCAGGCTAACAGCAGGTCTCTCAGCAGAAATTTCACAAGGCAGGAGAGATTGGGGGCCTATTTCAACATACTTTAAGAAAAAAATCAGCCACAAATTTAATATTCTGCCAAGCTATACTTCATAAGCAAAGAAGAAATAAAATATAGACAAGCAAGCACTAAGGGAATTTGTTACTACAAGACCAGCTTTACAAGATATCCTTAAGAGAGTTCTAAACATGGAAATGAAAGAATAATACCTATTACCACAAAAACACACTTAAGTACATAGCCCATAAACCCTATAAAGCAACCACACAATAGAAAGTACCAAGCAACCAGCTAACAAAATTGTGATAGCATCAAAACCTCACGTATCAATAGTAACTTTGAATGTAAATAATTTAAATTCCACTTTCAAAGGCATACAGTGGCAAGTTGAATTAAAAAAAAAAATTATCTGTCTGCTCTCTTCAAGAGACCCATTTTACATGTGATGACAATCCTATTACTGGATACAGACAAAAAATAAAACAAATCATTCTACCAAAAAGACACAAGTCTTTGCATGTTCACTGAAGCGCTATTCACAATAGCAAAGACATGGAATCAACATAGGTGCCCATCAGTGGTGAATTGGATAAGGAAAATGTGGTATATATACAGCATGGAGTATTATGTAGTCATAAAAAAGAACAAAACTAGGTCCTTTTTAGAAACATAGATGCAGCTGTAGACCATTATCTTAAGGGAATTATGAAGGAACAGAAAACCAAATTCCACATATTCTCACTTATAAGTGGGAGCTAAACATTGGATACTCATGAAAATAATGATGGCAACAATGAACACTCAGGACTACTAGAAGGGGCTGGGAAAGAGGGGTACAAAGGTTGAAAAACTACCTATAGGGTACTATGGTCAGTAATAGGTGACAGGATCATTCATTCAAACCACAAACCTCAGCATCATGCAATATACCCAGGTCACTAACCTGTACATGTATCCCCTTAATCTGAAATAAATATTGAAAAAAATTAAAAAGATATAGAGATATGTATATCTCTCTGTATATATCCAACCAAATTGTATATATATATTTGTGTGTGTATATACATATAACAAAATTGTCAAATTTTAACTAATCAAGTAAAAAAGAAATATTACTAAAATTAATCACAATTAATTTAAATTAATTTAAAAAGCAGATATTACTAACATTAAAGAAATAAAAAACGTTATAAGAGAATATTATGAAGAAATATATGCCAAAAAATTAGATGACCTAGATAAAATGGACACAAACATCTAAAGGTGAATCAAGAAACACCTGAAAATGTGAATGGAACTACAACAAGTAAAGAGATTGAATTAGCAATTGAATATCTACCCACAAAAACTTCTTAGACCCATATGTCTTCACCAGTAATTTATACCAAACATTTTTTAAAATTACTACTAGTTCATTCTTACTTAAAAAAAAAAAAAAAAGAAGAGATAGGGAACACTTTCCCACAACACATTTTAAAAAGTTTTGTTATTGGCCCCCAAATTAAATGGAGAAAAAATAATAACACCCAAACACACATACACACACACACACACACACACACTCATAAATGCATATAAACTCACCTGGAACAATATTCTTTTCTTGCAAATAGGAAATAAAACATATTCAAATAGTGGTGGTTTTGCCAAGACTGAATTCTATGCAGCTTATATAAGAATTCTAAGGCCGGGCAACCGGTGGCCTCAAGCCTGCTTAATCCCAGCAACTTTGGCGGCCGAAGACCGGGTGGATCACCAGGTCAGGAGATCCGAGACGACCATCCTGGCCCTAACATGGGTGAAACCCCCGTCCTCTACTAAAAAATAAAAAAAAAAAAAAAACTAGCCGGGCAAGGGTGGTGCCGGCGCTGTCAGGTCCCAGCTCACTCGGGAGGCTGAGCAGGGAGAATGGCGTTGAAACCCGGGAGGCAGAGCTTTTGGCAAGTGGAGCCTGAAGATCTGGCCCACTGCAAAACTCAGCCTGGGTGACAGAAGCCGAGACTCCGTCTCAAAAAAAAAAAAAAAAAAAAAAAAAAAAAAAAAAAAAAAAAAAAAAAAAAAACAAAAATTCCTAAAGCATGACCAATACTGATCAATCTTAGGATGCCAAGGTTGGTTTTAAAATCTAAAAATATATGATTGTAATATATCATATCAATAACATAAAGAACTAAATACACAGAATCATCTCAGTAGACACAAAAATCATTTGATAAATTCAATTTTTTCATGATAAAAACATTTGAATAAGGCATAGAAAAAAACTTCTTAACCCGATAAAGGACATCTATAAATAAAAAATAGAGCTAATATAATTCTTAATAACAAAAGAAAGAATATATCTCCCTTAGATTAGGAAAAAGACAAATATCTTCCTACTATTTAATGTTGTACTGGAGATTTAAGCCTGGAAAATTAGCATCAAATAAAATATAAAATATCTATATTGAAAATTAATAACATTCTTAATTACAGAGTAATACATTTAAAAATCTGTTAAAACTAAAAGCAAATTCAACAAGTTTTAGGATACAAGATTAATCTACAAAATTTCTTATTACTTACATTGCACAACCCAAAATGAAATGGAAAATATTTACAATAGAATAAAAAAATGACAGATTGAGGCCAGGTGTGGTGGCTCATGCCTGTAATCCCAGCACTTTGGGAGGCCGAAGCAGGTGGATCCCTTGAGATCAGAAGTTTGAGACTAGCCTGGACAAAATGGTGAAACCCTGTCTCTACTAAAAATAAAAAATCAAAAAAATTATCCAGGTGTGTTGGCACACACCTGTAGTCCCAGCTACTCGAGAGGCTGAGGCAGGAGAATCACTTGAACCTAGGAGGTGGAGGTAGCAGTGAGCCGAGATTGTGCCATTGCACTCCTGCCTGGACAACAAGAGTGAAACTCATTCTCAAAAAAAAAAAAATGATAGATTTAGAAATAAATTTCACAGAAGAAGTATAAAACAGAAACTGAAAATTGTAAAATATTTTTGAAATAAATTAAAGAAGATCCAAGTAAATGGAAAAACACCCGATGTACATGGATCATGGATTGGAAGTTTTAATATTGTTCAGATGGCAATAGTCCCCAAATTGGTCTACAGATTAAATACAACCCCTATCAAAAGCTAATTTGACTTTTTTTCAAAAAATTGACTTGTGGATCCTCAAATTTATATGAAAATTAAAGGGATCCAAACAATAGCCAAAATATCTTTAAAAACTTTTTGTCATAAAGATAGAAATATAGATAAATGTAATAGAACTGAGAGTCTAAAAATAAATCCTCACATTTACAGTCAACTGATTTTCAATAAAGGTGCTAAGATATTCCAATGAAGAAAATATAATCTTTTCAAGAAATGATAATGCGACAACTAAATAGCCACATGCAAAAGAATAAATTGGGATCCCTATATCATACTATATGCAAAAATGAATTCAAAGTGGATGAAAGTTGGCCAGTCATCATGGCTCATGCCTGTAATCCCAGCACTTTGAGAGGCCAAGCGGGGGTGGATCACTTGAGTCCAGGAGTTAAAGACCAGCCTGGTAAACATGGTGAGACCCTATCTCTACTAAAAATACAAAAATTACCTAGGCATGGTGGAACAAAGTATAATCGCAGCTATTCAGGAGGCTGAGGCATGAGAATCACTTAAATCCAAGCAGCAGAGGTTGCAGTGAGCTGAGAGCACACCACTGCACTCCAGCCTGGGAAAGAAAAATTGATAAATTTATAACAAAAAAAATGTTTCAATGAAAAACATGAAGAAAGCGAAAAGACAACTCACAGAACGAGTAAAAATATTTGAAAATCTATTTGATAAAGGACACTTAAATATTGAATATGTAAATAATTTCACAACTGAAAAATAAGGTCAAATTAACCAATTTATAAATGTGAAAAGATTTCAATAGTAGTAATTTCTCAAAGAAGATATACAAATGGCTGGGAGGCCCATGTAAAAATGTTCAGCATACTAACTACTAGGGAAATGCAAACAAAATCACAATGAGATATCACTTTCTACCGACTAGTATGGCTAAAATAAAAAAGACATAATAATGAGTATCAATTGATAAACTGCTGAGCAGTTTAGAAATGATGATGTGAAGAAATTTTTATGCTCATCCACCGCTGTCTCATTCAGGGCATTTTTGGTTGGTAGGATTTTTATTACTGATTCAATTTTGAATCTCATTATTGTCATGTTCATGGATTGGATTTCTTCCCAGTTCAATCTTCAGAGGTTGTGCATACATTTTTTCTAGATTTTCTAGTTTTTGTGCATAGAGTTGTTTGTAATAGTCTCTGAGGGCGTTTTTGTATTTCTCTGGGGTTAGTGGTAATGTCCCCTTTGTCATTTCTTATCATTTCTGATTGTGTTTATTTGGATCTTTCCTCTTTTTCTTATGAGTCTAGTAAGTGGTCTATCAATCTTATTTATTCTTTCAAAGAAAAAAAGCTTTCGGTTTTCTTGATCTTTTGTATGATTTTCTCATCTCTGTGTAATTCAGTTCAGCTCTGATTTTGGTTGTTTCTTTTCTTCTGTTAGATGTGAGGTTAGTTTGCCCCTTTTTTTTTTCCAGTTACTCTAGGTGTAATGTTAGGTTATTAATTTGAGACTGTTTTCTAACTTTTTGATATGAGTGCTTAGCACTATAAAATTTCCCCTCACACAGCTTTACTGTGTTCCAGTGATTCTTGTATGTTGTATCGTTGTTTTCATTACTTTCAAAGGATTTCTTGAATTTTCCCTTAATTTCTTTCTCTGTCAAAAAGTCATTCAAGAGAAGATTGTTTAATTTTCATTTAATTCTATGGTTTTGAGAGATCGTGGTGTTGATGTCTATTTTTATTGCACTGTGGTCCAAGAGTGTGGTTGGTATGATTCCAGTATTTTTTTTCAATTTGTTGAGAATTGCCTTATGGCTGAGTGTGTGATCAATTTTAGAGTACGTGCCATGTGCAGATGAGAAAAATGTATATTCTGTTATTTTGGGGTGAAGTATTTTGTTGATGTCTGTTAGGGCCATTTGGTCAAGTGCTGGGTTTAGGTCCAGAATACCTTCATTAGCATTCTGCTTCAATGATTTGTCCAATACTGTCAGTGGGGTATTGAAGTATCCCACTATTATTGTGTGATTGTCAAAGTCTCTTTGTTAAGCCTCTAAGAACTAGTTTTATGAATCTGGGTGCCCTAGTATTGGGTGCATATATACTTAAGTTAAGGATAGTTAAGACTTCTTTGAATTGAATCCTTTATCACTATGTAATGTCCTTTTTGTCCTTTCTTCTTCTTATTATTATTATACTTTAAGTTCTATGGTACATGTGTACAACATGTGCAGCTTTGTTACATATGTATACATGTGCCATGTTGGTGTGCTGCACCCGTTAATTCATCATTTACATTAGGTATATCTCCTAATGCTATCCCTCCCCACTCCCCCAACCCCACGACATGCCCCAGTGTGTGATGTTCTCCACCCTGTATCCAAGTGTTCTCATTGTTCAATTCCCACCTATGAGTGAGAACATGTGGTGTTTAGTTTTCTGTCCTTGTGATAGCGTGCTCAGAATGATGGATTCCAGCTTCATCCATGTCTCTACAAAAGACATGAACTCATCCTTTTTTATGGCTGCATAGTATTCCATGGTGTATATGTGCCACATTTTCTTAATCCAGGCTATCATTGATGGACATTTGGGTTGGTTCCAAGTCTTTGCTATTGTGAATAGTGCTGCAATAAACATACATGTGCATGTGTCTTTATAGCATCATGATTTATAATCCTTTGGGTATATACCCAGTAATGGGATGGCTGGGTCAAATGGTATATCTACTTCTAGATACTTAAGGAATCGCCATACTGTTTTCCACAATGGTTGAATTAGTTTACAGTCCCACCAACAGTGTAAAAGCATTCCTATTTCTCCCCATCCTCTCCAGCACCTGTTGTTTCCTGACTTTTTAATGATTACCATTCTAACTGGTGTGAGATGGTATCTCATTGTCGTTTTGATTTGCCTTTCTCTGATGGCCAGTGATGATGAGCATTTTTTCATATGTCTGTTGACTGCATAAATGTCTTCTTTTGAGAAGTGTCTGTTCATATCCTTTGCCCACTTTTTGATGGGGTTGTTTGCTTTTTTTCTTGTAAATTTGTTTAAGTTCTTTGTAGATTCTGGAAATTTGCCCTTTGTCAGATGGGTAGATTGTAAAACTTTTCTCCCATTCCATAGGTTGCCTGTTCACTCTGATGGTAGTTTCCTTTGCTGTGCAAAAGTACTTTAGTTCAATTAGATCCCATTTGTCAATTTTGGCTTTTGTTGCCATTGATTTTGGTGTTTTGGTCATGAAGTCCTTGCCCATGCCTATGTCCTAAATAGTATTGCCTAGGTTTTCTTCTAGGGTTTTTATGGTTTTAGGTCTAA
>NW_016813121.1:1394021-1419551 GCF_001698545.2 Rhinopithecus bieti | reverse complement strand
ATTTTGTTATGTACCCAGTGGTCATTTAGGAGCAGGTTGTTCAGTTTCCATGTAGTTGAGTGGTTTTGAGTGAGTTTCTTAATCCTGAGTTTTAGTTTGATTGCACTGTGGTCTGAGAGACAGTTTGTTATAATTTCTATTCTTGTACATTTGCTGAGGAGTGCTTTACTTCCAACTATGTGGTCAGTTTTGGAATATGTGTGATATGAAGAATGTATATTCTGTTGATTTGGGGTGGAGAGTTCTATAGATGTCTAGTAGGTCCACTTGGTGTAGAGCTGAGTTCAATTCCTGGATATCCTTGTTAACTTTCTGTCTCGTTGATCTGTCTAATGTTGACAGTGGGATGTTAAAGTCTCCCATTATTATTGTGTGGGAGTCTAAGTCTCTCTGTAGGTCTCTAAGGACTTGCTTTATGAATTCGGGTGCTCCTGTATTGGGTGCATATATATTTAGGATAGTTTGCTCTTCTTGTTGAATTGATCCTTTTACCATTATGTAATGGCCTTCTTTGTCTCTTTTGATCTGTGCTGGTTTAAAGTCTGTTTTATCAGAGACTAGGATTGCAACCCCTGCTTTTTTTTATTTTCCATTTGCTTGGTAGATCTTCCTCCATCCCTTTATTTTGAGTCTATGTGTGTCTCTCCATGAGATGTGTCTCCTGAATACAGTACACTGATGGGTTTTGACTCTTTAGCCAATTTTCTGTGTCTTTTAATTGGACCATTTAGCCCATTTACATTTAAGGTTACTATTGTTACATGTGAATTTGATCCTGTCATTATGATATTAGCTGATTATTTTGCTCATTAGTTGATGCAGTTTCTTCCTAGCATCAATGGTCTTTACAAGTTGGCATGTTTTTGCAGTGGCTGCATTTAGCATAACATTTTGTACAGTCTGCTTCTTCGTATGTCAAATGCCCAGAGCACTTGACGTGCCTTCCTATGGCATTCATTTCATTCTTCCCAGCCTTAAAGTAATCTGTTTACTTTTTGTCTCCTCCGTTAATAATATGAGAAGGCATTTATTGAAGAGTGACTGTGTGCCAAACACTTAGGAATATCTCTGATATATGTTATTTCTGATTCTTAAAACAGCTCTGTGAAAAATATATTAGTATCCTTGCTTGTAAAGACAAGATCAGGAAAGGAAGGCACAGAATAGTTGATTCATTTGTCCAAAGTCTCCTAGTAAGTTTTGAAGTGAAATTTAAACTCAAATACATGTAACTGAATGAATATGTTCTTTTTACTATGCCTCTCGATACCCTCCTGAGAACAGAGACTTTGTCTTACTCATTTTATTCAAGTGAAATGAATTATGTAATATAATCTAGCATCATGTAAATATAAGTAGACTAGGAATAAAGAACTTTGGGTTCTGATCACTGGTTAACTGTAAAGTCTTCTTGAGTAAACAACTTCCTCTCTGCCTGCTTTCATGCTTTATTTCTCCAACTGTAAAATGGCAGTTCAATGTCTGGAATGAGAATGTGGATTTGGAAACACATGTGAAGGAGAACTTTCACTGATAATGCATCTTTATTTCAACCAGAGTCTATAGTATGTTTAACCCCTCACTTAGTCACTGGGAAATCCTTTTAACTCTCACTGTGGTACAAACATTTCACTTTTGTTTTTATACTTCTTCATAGAAAGGTAGCCACAGAGAATTTTTTTCAATAGTGTCAAAGGAAATCAGTTATTCAAACAAAAGTTTGGAACCCAAACAAGACCAATAATTTATTTATCAGTAATATGAGCTTCTAATAATGCCCTTGAAAGTTAACATGAGGAAAATCATATCAGTGTATTTAAAGCATCCTCCTGTTCTTTTTTGTTTTGTTTTGTTTTGTTTTGTTTTGTTTCTTTATGTTAGCACACTCTCAGCTGTATTTTCTTTTTGGCTTGCCAGCAATATTAAGTTAGCTGGTGTTTTTATGAGATGCCACAAACATATTTTCTTTGTTGTAGATATCTACAAGAAGTGAGTGGCTTGAATTGTCGCTTTCTCTGACACATTTTGCTCCTTTTTGGTTTCTGATATCAGTTTTTCTAGCTCATGAGTTCTCAGTCAGGGCTGAATGCTCCTTCCTTTGGCATGAGTTGAAAGACTGTGGTAACCCACAGAATAACTGACTGTGATATTGCTTTTCAAAGTTCTCCAAAAGTTGAAACTGTGCTTCTTTTACAGCCTCCTGGAGAATAGGCCTATATGGAGCATCTTGTAGGCATTTCACATTCCTGCTCTGACTTGGACTACATCTATAATTACATGGTGATTTTAAAATCCATTTGAAGAGGTATGGCTAGAGAGGATTAGCCAGCTTATTAAAATATCCTTTTTTTTTTTCTATGAAGTTTGCTGCTTTTCCACAGCCAAAGCCTTCACATGGTTGGATGTGATACGGAAGTTGGAAATAAATGAATTGAAAAATAAAACTGTTAACATTTGAGATTCAACCAAATCCCAGAGATATTTTTTCTATACTAAATAGAAATTTTATGTGGTAATTGCCAGGCATATGCTGGCAACCCTAGCTCAGCTGCGTTGAAGTTAAACAACTTTAGATTTTAGGATTTGAAACAATCTTCAAATGATATTTGGAAGGGGTTACACAGCTACTTTGTACTGACAGATTCACCTCCATGAATAGAATCTTCATTTTTTCCTACCTGCTTTCCTTTTGCAATGATGCAAGGTGATGTTTAGTCACCGAGAATTTCAATAGGACTCTGCTGGCAGAATTGATCATGATTTTAGGTTTATTTGGCAGTCAATTAGGAAGTAGTTTATTTTATTTTTGGCCATTAATTTCCATTGTGCATTTCATTGAACATTCTAGTTTTAATTCTCTATTTCCAGAACTGCACATTTTAAGCCACTGAATCATACAATGTTTGTGTTGCCATTGGTTAAATTACAATAATTTCACTCCAGAAGATTTGTTACCTTCACATGGGAGAGTGATTGCTGCTAAGCAAATACACACTCAAATTAAAAACCCATTAACAACTAGCCATTTGGCTATTGCTGAGCCCCACACCCTCAAATGTCATGGAATTCTAGAAAGAAATATAAATGAGGGAAGCAGATCCCAGTGAGAGGGTCTATTGTGACCTGGACAGCTTATGCACCACCAAACTACCTGAATCCAGGTAGTTTAATTTTGTTTACTCAAACTGAGATTTCAAGTTCATAGCCCATGTGGGGAAGGTGGAGTGAAGATCTGTTCTATAGTTTCTCCATTTCTCTCAGAGGCAGGAAATGCTGGTTTAAGGACTAACAGTTTTCTTCCCGGCTCTAGACAGTGTGGATGGAAAAGGCCTATACCTACCCAGTGCACGGAAGTTAAAAATGTAATAGGCAAGTGAATGCCCTAATCAAGATGAACTTTGCCATGTCTTCAAAGTTACTTCAGTGCAAATCAGAGCCTCTCTGTCTTTTTAGTTAAGAGAATATGATTTTCATTCAGCATTCTTGTTGGCTGTTTCAATACTAATCCACTCATCTCCTAGATTCTCCATTAAGGGTTAGGATTGGAGAAATACTAGAATTGCTGGACTCCAGTGTCTAAGAACTATGTGAATCAGCTTGTATAACATCATGGCTTCTCAGAGCTGTAAGGATATTAGTGAATTCCCTATTCCACTTTCATTTTATATGTTCACACTCTATAAGCCCAGCTAGAGTGAATGTCACAAAGTCACACAATTGGTAAGAATAAAAGACTGTAATGTCATTCCTTTCCCTCAGTTTTCCTATGATATACAATATTGAATATATGTACATTCTATTCTACATTGCTTCTTTTTGAGCTACCCTATCTTCTCCATGCAATAGTTTATATACTGAGATATACGCGATTAAGTATGGAAACTAAATTCCCCCCAAAAAGATGTGTGACATTTAGAGTTAAGTTAGCAACCAGCTCTAGTAGCTGAATGTATTTTAACCACTATGCTGTTATCAGCATGAGCTATGGATAAGGATTCTTCTGAATGCAGAACCTGCCTGGCAGAACAGAAGCTGATATCTCCTATGATACATATGGCCGCAACAGAGACCCTGCCCCAGACTGACTAGCAGCCTCAAAACCAAGGTCAGTACTCAGCAGGTAGACAATAAATGGCAGTGGGTTTTCAAACATGGACTACAAATGAGTTACAAATATACTACACATGGCAGGATAAGAATGGCAACACATTATCCACAAACCAATTCTTAAAGGATATTGGTCTTATCTTCTGAGACACTTCTACCATGTCCCTACTTTGAACTTCACCGTGTCCTCAATAGCACTCTCTGCTCACAAATTGAGAAGTGTTTTTATATGTCACTTCCATTCCTGGGCTAACATATTTACTCAAACATATCCAGCTTCTTTATGTTCAGAATACATCTGTTTCTAGAACATCCAGTACACTTGGAATAGATAGAGTCTCAGTAAATGCTCCATTTTAATGAAAACCCATGGAGGGAAAGCAAAAAGGAAAATAAATTACAAAGTAAAGTAAAACTAGCAATGCTAGAGGGGTCTAGCCATCAATATGGGAGCTCGAGAAAAAATTGACTACCTCATTTTGGTGGAATCAGCTCACACAGGAAGTGATATTTGAAGATTAGCAAATTTCTAGTTCAATGAGAACAGAAATGCAAAATAACAATTGCTTTATCTATTTCAAGTCTATTCAAAACATCCATTTGGACTTGGTTTTGCTACTAAATTGGTTTCTAAAATATAATTAAGGACTAGATTTTGGAGGTACACAAAATGAAGGAACCTGGAAGATGTCACGTTTAGAAATTAAGAGGAGGAAGAGTTAATTTTTGTCACAGGAGGCTGTGTTTCCGAATTATGAACCATGGTATAAAACTTGAAGTGCTGGTTAGAGGGCTGGTATGAAAGATATGCCAATTGAATCACAAATCAGTGAAAGGTTAAAACAAAAAAAAAAAAACCTAAATATATATGCCACTAAGTTAGGGCAGATTTTTTTTTTAAGTTTTAAGTATAATAGGAACATGTTTAAATGTTTACTTCCTGGACAACAGTTTAAAATTAGATTATCTTCATTGCTCAGCTGCTGCTATCTTTGAGGTCAGCTGCATTGCATAAAATAATATGGGAACCCTTGTTGCCTGTTACATAATTACAATTGTGGAAGAGATAAAGATTACATTCTATTAAATTGTGCTGAGACTGATAGGAGCTGAGGAATAATGTCATCTAATGGATTTTTGTTTTATTTTCTAAAATGTCTTTGTCCTCTGATTTCCTAGGTCTTCTCTGTGTTAAGAGAATTGGTGCTGCTTTGCAGAGAAACATCACTTTTTTTATAGCTAATCATCTTTGCCATTTTCCTCCAATATATTAAATATATTCAATAAATGTTTATTGAGGTCCAACTAAGTGTCAGGCCCTGTTCTAGGTACGGGGAAGACAAAGGGAAATATGAGAATATTTTACCAAAGCATGGTTTCTTATTTATTCTGAATGAAATTAGGAATCTACTTTGGGAGATAACATTGGAGATAACAACTAGATAACTGCTTGAAAAACTAAAATATAAATAGTTAAAAGAGGTTGTAACTAGGGACTAAAAATAAAGGTAGGAGGGATGGGGCAAGAGAACTGCTTTTCACCATAACCTCTTCTGTATTATTTTATTCTGTTACTGTATTTATGTATTACTTGTATATAATTTAAAACTAAGTAACTGATGCTTTAAAAAGGAGCATGGAATGTGCTTACATCCTTAGAATGAGGCTGTAAGAGACAGTGAAAATAAGAATAATGAAAAACAAAATAAAGGAGTTAAAGACATGATCCTTAAGATTTGTCAGTTTAATAGAGAAACATCACAAAGCATGAAAAATAATCTAATGTTATGAATTAGAAAGTGGATTGGTTTTGAATTGTGGGAGCTGTTTTGATATACTTATATACATATATGTATGTATGTGTGTGTGTATATATATATATAGTTCTGCTAAACTTTCTCAGAATATTTGGAATCATGGCATCACTCCATTGCATTTAATTGAACAAATATTTATTGAATCCTTATTCTTTCCTGGGCACTACCTTAGATGCACAAATTCTACCCCTGAGTGAGGCAGACATCCTTCTCCCCATAGAGTTTGCTGTTTAGTAGCAAAACTAAGAGCCAGAGAGATTAAATTCATCCTGCCAAGACTCAAATATCAGGTTTATTATACAGCAACAAGCAGATTCATTGTTTTCTCTCTCTCTCTTTTTTTTTTTTTTTTTTTTTTTTTTTTTTTTTGAGACAGTCTTGCTCTGTCTCCTAGACTGGAGTGCAGTGGCACAAACATAGCTCACTAGAACCTCAAACTTTTCGGGTCAAGGGATCCTCCAACTTTAGCCTCCAGAGGAGCTGAAACTACAGGTGCCACATACAGCTAATTTTTAAAGAGATGCTATGTTGCCCAACCTGATCTTGAGTTCCTGGTCTCAAGCAATTCTATAGCCTCAGTCTCTGGAGTAGCTGGGATTACAGGTGGGAGCCACCATGCCTGGCTGTTTTACCTCTTAAGTAATTTAGAACGTCAACATTTTTAAGTTCAAGTGTCAGCTCATTTCTTTAATTTGCACTATTGTACCGAGTTCAAATTCATGTTTTGGAACAGAAATCTATAATTTCTTCATTAACCACATATATGCAATATGACAAAATACAAAATATATATGTCACTTTGTTAGGCACCAGACAGAAAGAACACATATACTATAGTCTAAGAAACTGGTGGTCCTTGTTAACCAGGGTAAAATATTTCGTCGAACAATTGTTTTTCATGATTGTAGTGTCAGACACATCACCCAGGCTTGTTGGAAGAATTAGTGGGTAGTTATTTGTAGCCATTAACAACAGCATCCTATCCATGAAAGCCAAATCATGAATAAAGTTAGCCAATCTATCATCAAAAATGGAAGAGGATAAAGTTTTAAGAAGGGACGTGTTCTCTGCCTGACATCTGTAATCTGAGTTGACTGAGCATCCATTAGTGTTGGGCCTGACAGGCAACAGAAGCCAACTGTTAATGCAGAGCAACAGCTTGAGCATAACTAAGACTGTACTCCCTGGGCCCTTCTCTAGTAGATTTCATAAAGATTCCCCGCTAACTGTGGGAGTCATCCCAGGGGCAAACACCAAATAAGGGGCACTGCCTCCTCATACATTGTCCACTGTTAAAGTGAGGGGCACAGAGAAAGCACAGAGGGCATTAAGTGAAAGAAAGAGATTTCAAACTTATTAATCATTTCTCAAGGTAAGATTTGGAAAGCAGCCTATTACTAAATCCCTTGTGACTCGGGTTATAGAGGGTTGTCAAAACAGTTGGTTTCATCAGGCTGAAATGTGCAAAACAGCCATGGCACTCTGCTACTGCATGTTAAACCAACAGAACAAAGCAATTAATCTTAGAGTCCTTTAAATGGCATTTTATTTTTTTTCTAAAAGAAAAGAAGTAACATCATCGGCTGCATTTATGCTAAAATACTGGCGCAAAGTAAAGGATGAAAAGATTGGAAAACCAATACTAGCACCCTCCTAGCTTATTTTCATTTAATAGTTTAGCAATTCCATGACTCAGATATTGCTTCCCAATTAAATATATTCATCAACATGGAGCCATTTTCATTCCTCTAAAGATTAAATATTGATGCCTTTGCACACAGTGGACAATGATTATACATTTCTCTCTACATTTATGTTAACTTCATTGCATCTCAGTTATGACAAAATATTTTCCCATGAAGTTTTTGTTTTTTTTCTCTAACTACTAATCATTTAAGAAATTTAATCAGTAAAGAAATTATAATCATAAAACACTTTGTGGTCAATAAAATAGAACTTCATGGTCTTTAGTTTTTAGTTCAATGTTCATTCAATGAGTTCCTTTCCTTAATAACAAATGGTATTAACAACACCATTTTCTTTTTTATTCACCCTTATAGATATCTCTATATAGTTTCAAACATGCATGGGATTGAGAATCTATAAAATCTACTTATTACCATAGAAGAACAAGTTTAAAATCAAGTAATCATAATAAGGTGACATAGTAAGTGACTGATTCAAATATATTGGGTTTTCTCAACCTTTTTTCATTATTATTCCCAGCAAAAAGACTTTTGATATTTTTTTCATTGTCTCCTCCTGGTGAATTTTAAGAACATAGTACACTATGTGTCTATTTGTGTATTTTGACCCTTCTGGAGAGCTAATAGTTAAGATTTTTCTGCTCCTCAAGAATCAGGTTTTGCCCTCTTGGGAAATGTAGGGCTCCACTGAGAATACATGGAATAGGTAAAAACATTCTTGTCTGGGCACGCTGGCTCACGCCTGTAATCCCAGCACTTTGGGAGTCTAAGGTGGGCAGATCATGAGGTCAGGAGATCGAGACCATCCTGGCTAACATGGTGAAAACCTGTCTCTACTAAAAATACAAAAAATTAGCTGGGCGTGGTGGCGGGCACCTGTAGTTCCAGCTACTCAGGAGACTGAGGCAGGAGAATGACATGAACCCAGGAGGCAGAGCTTGCAGTGAGTGGAGATCTCACCACCTCACTCTAGCCTGGGCAACAGGGTGAGACTCTCCATCTAAAAAAAAAAAAAAAAAAAAAAACAGATTTCTTCTCAAATATTTTCATCACAGCATCATGAAAGAAATTTAACAATGTAATAAGTGTCTAGGATATAGTCCAAAATAGTTACAAAGCAAAATTTCTTTGAAGTTTTATTTAAAAATTCTTACACAGTTTCCATTATAATTCAGAATATACTCATGCTTTCTTTGGTTTACAGTATATTTTCCCCAAATCTTTTATTAAAGTAGACCCACTCTGAGAACATGTCATGTGTATCCTGTGGCTCTTTGTATCCTGTCATGTTGTAACATATTCTATTTTATCACTGATATTTCTGTTCAACAATCAGTATTGAAAGGCTCATAGATTCTTGATCACTGACTATAGATGACTCAAATGACTTATGCTGATACAGTACAACTCAACTCAGGGGCTTCCTGCCACTCTTCTACCCAATTCCTGACCTTCTCCCTCAAGGAAAAAAATCTATTCCTCTTCACAAAATGTTGGGTTACATGTTTAAGAAAGGCTTCACGGGAAGCAGGAAAACGGAAGGAGTTTGCCATGATAGATAGAAAATCAATGATATCTTTGAATATACATCTGCCTGCCAGATTTCTTTCTCCCTACCTGAACATTCGACATTGCAAGATGTTATTACAACAACACAGAAGGTAAACTTACTTCATAATATGTTGAAAAATAATTTCTAACTGTTCTAAATTTTATTCCTAAAACTATGCTCTTGGATTACCATGTTACAATACCTGTCTCTGGAACATTGTGAGTTAATATAACATGAAGCACTGTGTATCATACAACACTAAACAAATAGTACTTTAAAGCTGCACCACTAATGTATGCTTACTGAAGAGAAATTAGGGAAATAAAACAGGAATAACAATGCTATAAAAATCATATAATCATTTATCCTACTACTTAGAGATAACTAATATAAAGTAACATCATTCTAGGTCAATAATATCCTTTCAGATAATTTTAATTTTTTTGCTTTTAATTTTACATTAATTATATTATACTTTGTATCCCCTTATGGACTGAGTTTGTTCCCCCAAAATATATAGGCTGAAATCCTACTCCCTAATGTGATTGTATTTGGAGATACAGCCTTTAAGGAGGTAATTAAGGTTAAAGGGATCATAAGGGTAGCGCCCAAATCCATTAGGACTGTGTCCTTATAAGAAAAGGAAGAGAAGCTTTATACTCACAAAGGAAGGGTCATGTGAGAACATCATGGGAATGTGGCTATCTGCAAGTAAGCAAATAAGGCTACACTACAAACCAATTCTACTGGCACCTGTATCTTGGAATTTCATCTTCCAGAATTGTGAGAAAATAAATTTCTGTTGTTTAAGCTACCCAATCTGCAGTATTCTCTTATGGCAACCTAAGGAGAGTAATACAAGCTTATATTTTCTTTTTTGGGGGGAGGTCACACATTCTTAAAAAACAAACACCTTTTCTTTTAATAAATATGCTTCTATTATTATTTTAAATGGTATGAACTCCTATTTATTTCAAGTAAGAAGACAAAGGTGTTTCTTTAGCATTCTAGAATTATAAGAAAACCTAATTAAGTAAACTTAGATTTTATTATGACTAGTTCCTCAATTTTATAACCACTAATGGTTGGCTTCCAGTTAACACATTCTACCCACCTGTTTGTACTCTATTAATTACTTAATTAACCTGATTTTTCATCATCCCTGCTCGAGTTGGGGGTAACTATAAAGAACACCTTTGGTTTTCTCCAGTTGTCTTCCTCATAACTGCTAAAGACCTGGATGGATATTTTGTAAGCTTTAGACCTTGTGTTGATGAGTTTAAGAGCCAACTCTGATATGTACGGGGGAAAAGTAGAAGAGATTTCAATGGAATTGGGTATGGAAAGGGATACTTCACTTCAGGTTGGAATCACTTCCATGCACTGCCTTCTACTTGAGATCTTATATCTATGTGATGGCCAAGGCTAATTATTTGAGCCCCGAAATTGAAAACTTTATTGAAACATATACTCAATTTTTATAAAGATTTACCTTTAAGGATTGGCATAAGGAGCTCCCAGTTTTGTTGTTCAAATCTTTAAACATTTAGGCAAATACTTATGCAGGAGTTAAGTTTCTAGTAATTGTTACAGAACTGTTTCAATGTAAGATTGTCCCTGGGCTCTTAGAAATACCATAATCCAAACACCAATTGTTAAAACATACACCAGCTGCTGGGCACAGCACAGAGTAAAATGTGTCATGGTGACTTTACTGATCTTTGAGCTGACAGGAGCACTTGCGCAGTGAACTCTACATGGTAGCCAGAGGTCATATAAGGACAAGGAGATTCACTCATCACCTCATTCTTAATTCTAAGCATTACAATCTACAAATTTCAAAATGAACATTGTTCTTATTCTCAGAATCCTATTTGTGTTACTAATATTCATAAAATAGAATGCAAAATCTCGATCTATCATTACACAAACAACCCCTCAAGTAAGTCTGCATTTTGATAACATTTTTGAAAGTACATGAATGTAAAGCCAGTATCTATACATTGTTGTCTTCCTCACTCCAATAAACTTACATATATACACATCAACAGCATTCATATAAACTCAAATTTTAGTGATCATGTTCCTTTAGCACAGATTAATTTTCATAAGACCACTGTCATTTCCTGCATCAACTGTACTCTATAGAGTGGATGACAGTCTTGCTAGTGCTGTGAATGACAAATCTATGTTTTATACAGCTAACCATGATATTTAAAGTAGCTCTAACTGGAGGAGGATCCTATTTTGTATAGCATCCTCTTCCCGTGGTCTATTTTCCCTTTATCTTTCTCTAGAGTTCCTTATTTGAAGTTATTGACCCTTTCTAACTTCAAAGATGACATGCACTTTATCTCCAAAATTGCTGGAAATTTTCTTTAAAACAGTGCTAGTGCCTTAGGGGGGCATGCTAAAAGAGAAATTACTAGGGGGCATGCTAAAAGAGAAATTACATCGCCCATCGATGGTGGATTGGATAAAGAAAATGTGGTGTATGTACACCATGGACTATGCAATCACAAAGAACAAAATCATATTCTTTGCAGCAACATGGATACAGCCAGAGGCCATAAACCTAAGCAAATTAATGCAGAGACAGAAAAACAAATACTGCATGTGTGATAAGTGGGAGCTAAACATTGGGTACTCATGAACATAAAGATGGGAAGAATAGACATTGTGGACTGCTAGAGAGGGTAAAAAGAGTGGGGCCATGGTTTGAAAAACTACCCATTGGGTACTATGCTCACTATCTGAATGATGACATTATTTGTACCCCAAACCTCAGTGTTATGTGATATACCCATGGGACAAATTTGAACATGGACTTCCTGTTTTAAATTTAAAGAAAAAAGTTGAAGTAAAGCATACCTGGGGTATAGGTAAAGATTTGAGGCAAATATTTATGTGGAGTGCCCTCCCTTGCCCCCAGATGCATTTCTGATTTTCTCATTGTCTTTGGTTTTAAGCACTTTTATCATGATGTGCCTAGGTACTATTTTTCATAGACATTATCCAGGTTGTGGTTTGCTAAGTTTACTGGGTGTGTAGACGTTTATGTATTTTTTACTACACTCAGCGAACTTTCAGATGCATCCAGATGGGTACATGCCTCCAGGAAAAGTTGCAACTAATCAATCTCAATTCATCACTCCGTTAAGAGCTTTTAATTCTTGCCTTTTATTTTCTTAGGGCCCTGCCTCTGTAAAGTTTTTTTCTGTTAAGCACCTTGAGACTGCAGGAATTTCTACTGATTTTCAAAAACTATCTTAACTATTTGGCAACCCATGTGATACAGCTTGGGAATTCACCAAATATATTGAAAAAGAAACCAGCCAAGAGTTGAAGTTCCTTGAATCTCCAGGTTTTCGGTTTTTATTTGCTTGTTTGTTTTACTTCAATTTGATGTGAGTGCTTCTGGGTTCTTTTTTCTCTATTTCCCACCAAGGATCCTCTGCTCCCAAAAGCGTAGATTCCCAAACGTTGTTCCACAGCAAAAACTATCAAAGACCTACAAAGTAAAAGCCGGTACAAACTCTGAAAATGTCTTCCCTCTCCGGAATTTCAGTACCTTTGGTCTTCCTTGCTTTTGCAACTCCTGATTCTTGAGACAGAGTCTCGCTCTGTCGCCCAGGCTGGAGTGCAGTGGCGCGATCACTGCAAGCTCCGCCTCCCGGGTTCACGCCATTTTCCTGCCACAGCTTCCCGAGTAGCTGGGACTACAGGCTCCCGCCACCGCGCCCAGCTAATTTTTTTGTGTTTTTAGTAGAGACGGGGTTTCACCATGTTAGCCAGGATGGTCTCAATCTCCTGGCCTCATGATCCACCCCCTCGGCCTCCCAAAGTGCTGGGATTACAGGTGTGAGTCACCATGCCTGGCCAACTCCTGATACTTTTAAAAACACATGTTATGTTGGTTTATTGGTTTTGTTGTTGTTGTTGTTTTCAAAGAAAGCGTTGGAATGCCACCAACTACTCCAAAACACAAGTCTGTGGTATGTTTATTAATATCTAAAAGGTCCTCACTTGACTGTAATTCTGCATAAAATTCCATATCACAAGATTCAATACATTGAGAGAGTGAACATCTTCTAATCATATAAAAACAACAAAAAAGTAATGAACATATAATTTATAACTTTTTGAATTAATTTGTTTGACCAAATAACTGTCTTCATTTTAGCAAACTGAGATCACCTGACACAATAATTTAAGGAAGGGGTACTGAATGGAAGCATGATTAAGAAAATATACATTTTAATAAGACAAATATTAGGGGAAAGGGGTAGTTCTAGTCCACCACAAAGCCAAAGAAAATTTGAGCACCAAGAAAAGTAGAAACAATTGCAGATGACGGAAGAAATTACCACAAAAGGGAAAAGGTATGTTTTGCCTCTGTAATTATTCTAATGTTTGGTTTTTAGCCAAAATGTAACAGAGTCCAAAGAGAAAAAAACGTATTGTTCCTTCTTCATTCTCAGTAAAGGATCATAACATTTAAAAATAACTGACTGAGAGCAGTGATTTTTTAGGTGTGTTCTGTAGACTTCTAAGAATTATTTTGCAAGAGATGTGGTGGTAGCCTGCCTCCATCAAGGCCCTGCAGTGATGCGTGCCCACTGGTATTCATGCCCTTGCATAATCCCCTTCTACATAGGGCTTACCCGAGTACTTGATAGGATTTATCAGAAATGAAGGAGTATGTCTTTCAAAACTAGGCCATAAAGGACATGACAACTTCCTTCTTGCTTTCTTCTGGATTGAACTTTCTTCTGGAAGTCATCTGTTACATCATGAAGACACTCAAACAGCCCTATGGAGGGGTCCATGTGGCAAAGAACAAAGGCCTCCTGCCAAAAGCCAGCAGCAGTGGGCCAGTAAGCCACTTTGAAATCAGATCCTTTAGCCTCTGTCAAGCCTTCTGTTGAGTGTAACCCTGACATCTTTTCTGCAAGCCTATGAGAGACATTAGGCTAGAACCACCCAGTTTTATGACTTTTGACTCACAAAACTGTGTGAGATGATAAATGTTTACTAGTAAGCCACAATTTGGAGGAGGGGAATTGATTACACAGCAAAAGATTACTAATACAGATAACTAATAGGGATACTGCATAGGAACTCAGGAGGAGAAGATAAAGGATAAAGCGAGTACTTGGAATTTGTAGCACTCCATCTTTCAGCTTGATACTATTTCTGACATTCTTCAGGAGTAGCCCTACCATTTGTATTCTAGGCAACTGAATATTATTTAAGAGAAGTCCCTTGAACAAATCCATTACATGTGATAGCCTCCTTTACTAGACCTTAAAAAATTGCTTCCTGGCCAGGCAAAGTGGCTCGTACCTATAATCCCAGCACTTTGGGAGGCCAAGGCTGGAGGATCTCTTGAGGGCAAGAGTTGGAGATAAGCCTGGACACCATAGTAAGACCCTACTCCATAAAATAAAAAAATTAGCCACTGATAGTGGCACTGCCTATAGTCCCAGCCACTTGGGGGTGCTGAAGTGAGAGGTTTGCTTGAGACCAGAAGTTTGAGGCTACATTGAGCTATGATCATGCCACTGGACTCCAGCCTGGGAGATGGAGTGAGATCTTCTCTCTAAAGATTAAAATAAAAAAATTACTTCCTGTCCTACTTTCCAGATTTTCCCCTTTATCCTCCCTTCAAACTCAATAATCCTTAGCAATAACAACCAATAACCCTCTTGCTAAACAATAGTATATTGTCATAAAAGCCATGTTGCCAATGTAATTAACACATATATTAGATTATCACAAAGAATCAAAGCAAATGCAGAAGGTCAAGGAAAAGTGACACTCAGGTGTCTAAGTTGTCATGTTTGTAAAACGTATCATTTTTCATCTGTTCTCTCACACATCCATTTAGATTAACGTGAATTTTCAGCACATGCCTTCTGAACACTTGCCTCTCTTTATGTGCTTTTTAGAAGAGTCTATCAGCAATTTTAATATCTACTCTGTGAAAGACAGTCAGCTGGAGTTGTGGGTTTACTAAATGTGCTACTAGACAAAAATCATTAGTGAATCTTAACTCCTGCCTGAAATAAAAATATAAAAACTCTGAGTCATAGGCAGAGTCATTTGATCCATCCCACGACACTGAAGGAAAGTTCACTTCTTTTTAAATTCCCTCACTCCTCTCTGGCCTTCAATTTTCTCATCTGTCTATCATAGTATATCCAGAGGTTTGCATCCAGATGGGAAAAGGCTAAATAGCAACACAAAGCATTTACTCAAACTGCTGAAAGCATCTCAAGAAGGAGCATAAAAGTTTCAGGAAGGACAGTTACATAACCAGTTGTCTTAATAATCCATAAGTGAGTTTAGGAGACACAAGGAGGATCAAGATGAGATTTGGCAGGGTGGAACTGAGAGCTTGAGGGAAGCTTAGTTTGTATTTACTTGAAATTATTTTAATTATGTTGGACCACAGCCTTATAAGTTGGTATTAATGATATACCACAAGTCTCTTGAGTAATATTTTAGAAAAATAAAAACTGATACAGAAGTTTAAAGGTGACAGAGAAGAGAAAATGTGAATGATTGTACTCAGTATTCTATGTAGATTTCCAGAGATAATTTATCATTTAGTTTTTAATGGATATTTGCATAAGAATATTAGCGGGCAAGGTGACAGTTGATAACATTTTACTGATTCTAAGATTATTCTTTCACCTCTTTCCAAAAGAAAGACATCAATTTATTTCCATCTTAGTTGGAATGTACCTATATAAATGGTTACTCATAAAAAAGTTACAATGCCAACGAGTTTTTTATAACGTCCTTAGCCAAGAGACAAGCCAATACTTTGGAATCTTATTCACCAGCAAACTTTGTGAACAGAGACATTTCTGTAATCCCTGAAATAACACAGCATAGAAGACCACCTAACCCTCTTACCATGCAGAAAGCATGAAGGCTTTGGACTTTTAGGTCTCTAAAGAAGGGAAGATAGAACAATTAAGGGGTGCCAGAGAAGGAAATTTAGCAGTCACTGATTCAGTCAATAAAAATAAGAACAAAAAAGAAAGACAATAAAAGCTCAAGTTTATCGAAAGAATAAGCGTCAGTTCCGTGCCCCTGTGGTTTTCTTAGTCTCCTTTATGTGGTTGTATATTTAGACTTTCCAAAGTTCTTTCTTAGACTTTATTTTTAGTACTCTCTCTGTTAACTTCTCACCCAAAGGTCCTTGAATTTCCAAATCTTTATTGTCGTCCAGAGCTTTCTCCTGAGTCCACATCGCTGCATCCAATCACCTACTCACTGTCCACATGGTATGCCCTAAGGAAATTCAAAACCAGTAGATCTAAAGTAAATTCACCATCTTTTCTCCAAAACGACTTCTTACCCAGGTTGCCCTATCTCAGTAAATGAGAGAATTATTCATCTTGTGTGCAAGGCAGAAACATAGCAGTCATCTTTGAAATGGGTTGTTTTATCCCCTACAGAAACAAATCTTTCCTTGCTTGCTTTTGTGTCTGAAATCTTTCTAAGCTGTCTTCTCCTTTCCATCCACAGCACTTCTACCATCCCTGTCCAAGGTACTCTCACCTCCTGTCGGGCTTCCACAACAGCCTGCTTGCCACTCTCTCCTCTGTACGTAGGCTCCAGCAATCCATTCTCCACAGAAAGGGCAGAAAGATCTTTTGAAAAAGAAGATATTATTCCCTAACTCACAAATTCTCACAAAGGCCTTTCACTGTTATTAATGTGATGGGGAACGTTCTTGCAGTGACTGGGAAGCCTTGTTTTTTCTCACTCCTTCTAAGCATCATTCTTCTTCCAGGTCCTGTAATGCCATGTGTCCTCACACACATGCCCTGTCTTCCATCAGTCTATAAAGTTTCCTACAAACACTCTGCCTAGTTACCTACAATTCATCCTTCAGATTGCAACCCAAATAGACCTTCTTCAGGGAATTCTGTTCTGAGCCCTCAGATTAGAACTATTCCCTAATATTTTTTGAGATCAGTCTATAGTTTCTGTACTATAAATTCCATAGATTCTGTTTCTTTTTTTTTTCACCAATTTGAATGGATCTCTGCTCTTCCCAACAAGTGATTCTATATAAGAGACACTGACAGAAAAGGAAAATTTAGAAAAACTTATTTGGAATTAAGAAACATTTAGATATTTGTTGTCAGTATCTTATTTTTGGTGAAAAGATGTTCCAAAATCATTTTGCACTAAAAAAGAAAATACTTTTCTTCTTTCTATACATACCTGCTATGGCCTGAATTGTGTTCCCACAAAATGCGTATGTTGACGTTCTAACTTCTGCCGTGGATGCATTTGGAGATAGAGCCTTTGGGAGGTAATTAAGGTTAAGTAAGGTTTAGGAGATGATGAAGTCTTGAGAGCACAGCCTCATAGTTGAGATCAGGTCCCCTATGAAAGGGCTTAAGGGAATGGGTTGCTCAGTTTTGTTCTTCTGTAATGTGAGGACACATTGTTCTCTTTCATTTTTGCTATGTGAGGACACCCGCATGCCATCTATGAAGCAGAGGCCCTCACAAGACGCTGAACTTGCCGACATCCTGATCTTGGACTTCTCAGCTCCCAGAACAGTGAGAAAATAAATTTCTTCACTTTTTAAATAAGTTACCCAGTCTCAGATCATTTGTTATACCAGCACAAATGGACTTCAGACAATACAAATGTGCCAAGGATACACAATGAGAAAAGAATCATTTCTTCAACAAAAGACGTTAGAATAACAGCATATCCACATGCAAAAGAATGTAGTTGGGCCCTTAACGCCCTACGCAAAAATTAACTCAAAATGAATGATTAACTATAGTTACACACTACACTCTCAAATATGTATAATTACCATTTGTCAACTAAGAATAAAATAAAATGTAAAAGTGGATTAAATAAGCATAAGATTTGAAAACTATAAAACTACTAGAAGAAAGCATAGGGAGAAAGCTTCATGATATTGGATTCGGCAATGATTTATTGGATATGACACGAAAAGCATAGGAAACAGAAGCAAAAACAGACAAATCCGACTACATCAAACTTAAACATTGCAGTCCCGCAAAAGAAATTATGGAGTGAAAGCAACCTAGAGAATGGAAGAAAATATTGCAAACCATATGTCTAATAGTTAATATTCAGAATAAAGAACTCATACAACTCGAATAACAACAACCAAAAGCAATCCAATCTAAAAAGTGGACAAAGAACTTGAGTAGATATTTTTTCAAAGAAAATATATAAATGAACAGTAAGCCAAGAATAGGATGCTAAATATCCCTAATCGTTAGGGAAATGCAAATCAAAACCACAGCGAGATATCATTTCACACTCATTAGGATGGTCACTTTAAAAAACACAGAAAATGACAATTGTTGGCAAGGATATGGAGAAATTGGATTCACTGAGCACTGTTGATTAGAATGAAAATTAAACAGCCACTGTGGAAAATAATATGGAGGCTCCTAAAGTAATTACAAATAAAATTACCATATGATTCAGCAATCCCACTTCTAGGTATATAGCCAAATGAATTGAACACATGCTCTCAAAAAAAAACACTTGCACACTCATGTTCACTGCAACATTGGTTACAATAGCCAAGAAGTGAAAATAACCTAAATTTTCATGAACAGATGAATGGATGAAGAAAATGTCATGTATACGTTATATATATTATATATACACATTATATATATATAATGGAATATTATGCAACCTTAACAAAGAATAAAATCTTGCAGTGTATTACAAGGTGGATGAAATAAAATTGTCACAAAAAAAACAAATGCTTCATGACTTCATGATTATTTAGATATCAACAAAGCTATCTAAAATAGTCAAACTCCTAGAAACAAAGTAGAATGGAGGATGACAGGGGCCAAAGATCAGGGGAAAAAAGGGAGATATGGTTCTGTGAATACAGAGTTATATTTTTGCTAGATGAAACAAATTCTAGATATCTGTTACATGAAAATGTGCATATAACTAACACTATAGTACTCTACACTTAAAGGTGGTTAAAATGGTACATTTTATGTTGCGTGTTTTGATAACAATAAAACAATTAAAAGCATGAGAGTATGATAATATATTTATTGATATACAGAATGTCATTACTTAACATCATCAATAGGTTCCTGGAAACTGCAGCTTTAAGCAAAAGGACACACAGCAGGTCATTGAATAACACTGTTTCCTTCAGTGGTTGTTTTGTTATAAGGTTGATGAGAAAAAAAATGGTTTTTCACATGTTATTTTACGTAAAACAGTTTAGTAAAACAGCATAGCAAAAAAATAGCAAAAAACCTATAGATAATATTAAGTGAGAATTTACTGAATTTACTTCTTTAGAGCTGACTTTATAATAATCAGCTTAACATTTGCAGTGAACTGGCTTCCTGCAATGGAGTGACTGAAACAGGAATACTTGTTTCTTTGAGCAGACAGCCTAGAGATTTATCTCATTCTCTCTCAATGTATACAATCATAAAAAAAAAAAAATAAGTCAACCTTCAAGTTTCGGACATTTTTACTTTAAGATTCCCAATAAAAATGTATTCTAGCAATGTTTGATTGGATATGCAAAGCTAGAATTCAGGTCAGGCCTAGAAATCACCCATATTTAGAGGTGAAAGGAAAACTGTGGCTGTGAGGGATAAAAATAGAGAAGTGCAGAGTGCTAGGAACCTTGGGAGACATTAAAGATATGTGGGTCTAATAAAACAAGAGCTGGAGGAGGAAAGTTTAAAAGGTCATAGAGGATATTCAGCCACAGACTTTTAGCCTTAGCTAAAAGATTGTGGGTATATTCCAAGAGGCACCAAATAAATATTTTTTCCACAAAACAGTGTTTTGGTCTCTTGTTTCTTATGTTAGTCTAAAGTAATAGTTAATTCCCTTAGGAGATCTTTCCTTTTGTATTTTATAAGCATTGATGTTCCACATATATATATATATATATATTCCTTGGGTGGAGAACTAAATTCAATTCTAGAGCACAGCTTGATGCAAATGTCAGAGAATTAAAAAAAAAAAAAAAAAACAAAAATTAAAAAAAAAAAAGCTACTTGCTAAAAAATCACACAAGACCTGAAATGCACAAAAGGGAAATGTATTTGGAAGATTGCAGAGATATTCATGCTTTAGAAAATTGGATGAAGAGGCAATTTTACCTAATTGTTATATCGTCAATTTGCCAATGGTGACAACCAATTTGCATGTTTAACTAAAAGAAAATAATAAACAACATCTGAATGCAAATTAACAGTTTTGGTTGTTCATTTTAATGGGCAGGTGAAACAGTTATACAAAACCAAACATTGAACACAGAGAAATAAAGCTATCAAAATTCAGTTTAACATTTAACCAGTAATTGTGGTAGTTGCCCTTAAATATGTATAAACATACACAAATACGGTGTAAAAAAGCAACACAGAATATCATATGTCTGGGAGAGAATGAAAACATATGGCTATGGTTCTCAATGCAGCTCTCTGACCATTTGACTAGTTTAATTTTAGACAAAACTTTTCTATTCTCAACTTATTAAATATAATTGATTGGATATGCCCATTGTCAAAGCATCAGTGATTTGTCATTTGAAATGCCAAAAAAGTAGCTGAAATAAGAATAAGAAATTCAGCCTAAAATGCTTAAGAATGTCCTTGGAATGGATAATTGCCAAAAGACGTAATTTAGAGACAAGTTAGAAACTCCTGTTGTTCTGTCTTCCTAAGATTTTTTTTTTATCAGATCGATCGCTTTGCTTACAATGCTACAGTTACTCTGCCAAGTGAGAACTCAGAGAGGGAAAATAATTCTATTGAAATATGTAGATACAAGTATAAAATATATAAAATAAACAGAACTGGGATTTAGAGATAGGTATGTGGTCTGTGGTCCTCTGCAGAAGTATCACTCCCCTGCAGTCCTGTTCTCTCACCTCAACATTCCTGGTTGGAGGAAGCACGATCCCATCCTTTTAACTGTAAAATAGGGCAGGAAGCCCAAGTTAGGGGCTTTTCTTCACCCACTGGGCGTACCTGTCCTGTACTTGTCACACTTTCATTATTTGCTTACCTACTTTTCCTGCTAAAAAGTAGGCTCTTTAAAGACGGGGGCTGTTTTATCTTTTCATAATATCGAGCAATAAGAAACTCCTTTTTTACTGAGTTATTTGTTTTATTCCATTCTCTACTCAATCTGGTAAATTCTAAGACAATATATTTTCTTTCCAACCATGTTCATTTTGGAGATAAGAACCTTCTATATTCACGGTGCAATTCTTGGCTTTCCAACAGCCTTAGTGGCATAACCGTGGCTTCATCTTCCAACTGGAAGAATTGATCTCCATCCAGTGCCTAAGGTATGGCTATACTGTAGGAAATCAAGATCATTACACTTTATTGTCCTATTCCATGTATCTTTGTATATTTTAAGATTACATTTTTTAAAGTGAATACTTACATATCATTTACAACATGTTAATCTCCTAACTCATATAACCTACAACAATCCTTCAAGCCAAGAACCATTATTAGCATCCCATTTCAGAGAGAGAAAAACTGAGACAAAGGGAGCAATAGGCAGAGCTGATATTTCAAGCAAAGTTATCAACCTGAATCTATTCTCCATTCTGTCCCTATATAGGTACATTTCTCCATGATAGGTAAATTCTATCTGCCAATGGCATTGAAAGTCTTTTGAGGGAAGAGGCTACAATGAATTTGAATTAAACAGAGAAATTCTAATCTGGAGATAGAATAACACTAAATAACTATGCAAACTTTGATGAATCGGTTAGCCTTTCTGGGTTGATCATAATATGAGGATCTCCAAAGTCTATTATTTAATATATATTACAATACATGAGATACTCTCTACAAAATAGTTGGCACATCTAAGACCCTAAGTAAATGTTAGTTTTCCCACCTCCAAAATGCTGTGATGCACTGAAATTTTCATTGTTCTCACAGCCCAAAAATAAAGAGATAAAATAAGCTTTAGTAAATACAAATTACCTGATGAATAAGAAAATAGAGCATGCAATACTGAAAAAGGGTAAATCAACCCAAACTTTCTATATGCTTCAGGTCTGCAGTTTGTTTTTAATTGATGTACTTTCAGTGACTGACATGATGGCATGAGCATTTTAGATAATCAGTAAAAATTTCTTAAATGAGCAAACAAAATGTAAAATCTACACTGTTATTTTATTGTTTTTAACAATTATTACGTTACATCATGTGGGAATTTGGAAGAACATTTTGGAAAACAAAATACACGAAAAGAAGAAATAAAACAAAAGAAAAAATAAAACAAGATGTTGAAGAACATACATCAGACAAATTTCATTGCATTTTTATAAAAGTATACATGACTAGTGTAAAAAAAAGGGCTTTTAAAATAAATGTACTTGTCCTTCATTTTATAAAGCAGCCAACGTTTTAAAATCTAACACAATTCAACTGTTAAAATCAGTTTCATTTCTTTGGACATTAGTATATTCACTTTAATACACATAATGAAAAGTGGCCAAAGTATTTGCTGTAGATAAATTAGTAACCATTGAGAGCCACATTAGGAAGAATCACAAGCCTCAATATTTTCTATATTGATTTGTAGGTGAGACTGCAGTCATTACAAAATTACTTCACATTTCAAAAAGTGAGGATCAGCTCAGTTCAATTACCAGTAATACCTGGATAATAATAACATCCATCTCAAAAGGTAATTGTGAGATTTTCAGAAGCTAAGCCATGTAAAATCTCTAGAACAGTGCCAGCTGTAGTGAAAGTTCAACAAATATTTGCTGCTACAACAAAATAGTTATCTCCGATAACCAAGATGAAGGAGAGCAGTAAGGATACCACAGATCATGTACCCATGAGAAGATCTATATCTAAATAATTAATTTGGTACAGTGTAATCGTTTAACTTCTACAAAGACTATATGGTGGGAATAAATTGTAGAAAATGGACTTTAGAAGATTTAGAACACTGACTTATTGATCATTTTAGAATTTGAGATATTACTGGAGAAACAGCATTTTAATAACATAAAGCAAACTAAGCAAGAAATAAATATATATCTTTTTTGTCATTTGCAATAGATTTCCTTGTACTGAGATGGGGGATGGTGAAGGAGGCAGTAGAAAAATGAGGAAAATCTCTTAGATGCTCAAATGTTAAATGGCAATAATATTTCCCAGACAGAGCACTGGGAAATGATGATGATTGTCATGCTGCTCCCTCTCTCTCCTTGCCAATAATAAAGGCATGAGGACTTAGTTGGGTTTGAAACAGTTTCTCTACATTCATCGACTATATAATGAATGTAGAGAAAGTGTTTCAAACCAGAGTGAGGAGACTTTGGAGAGTTCCCTAAGCTCTCTAGGCCTCAATGTCTTCATCTGCAAGCTGGTAATAGTAGTAGTAGTAATCATAATAATGCATACATACATACATTAATAGATTGCAGTTATAATTAGCAACACTATAGGTAAATTACCGTAATGAATACAAGAACCCTGATGAATAGTAGTTGTGTTATATTGAAAGAGGAGCTGAGGTTCAAATTCTGTTCCACTGTAAAATAGGTGCATGATATTGGGAAAGTCATACCAATTCTCTAGGCTCAGTTCATTCACATAACAGATAAAGCCTGTGCTTGCTCATGAAGAATCTATCTACTTATAAATGTTCAGTGACTCACTCCTCTACAGAGAATGAGAACTGTGGTGAAGCACCTGCTGTGTCACTCAATGTTTAATAGACATTTAGATATTCTTCAAAGACTCTGAATTATGAATTTTAGTCCCAAAATACCTTTCCCTTAGACTTACTAATTTTATCCCATAATATAGTAATGTGTGTCTGTGAGTGCATGTCATATGCACATATGTAAACCAATGTATACTTGTGTGTGATGAATATTGGACAGAACAATTAGCAAAAATAATCAGAACATTCAAAACCTAGGAGAGTTCCTCAGGAATCTTACTCTGAATGCCAGTTACATAGCATTTGTGAATTGTGACTGTTGATATGTGGAAATTTTGAGCAAGTCTCGAGCTTCACTCAGTAAACTATGTTGTGAAATTAACATACATTTAAGAAGGTCTAGAATATTAGTAGCTCTTCTATTTTCAATTTAATGAGTGAATATAGAAATGATTAGATTCATAAATGGTAGATAGGACCCAAATTTAGTTCATCTTATCTCCTTCAAACTCTAGTTCAAGTTTGCTGTTTAGTATTTCTTTAAATACAAAGTTTTTTTTTTTTTTTTTTTTTTTTCATTTCTGTAGGGTCCTATGAAAGGCAAATTGATGAATCCTTAGGACATGCCATGGTGTCCTGGTCCACTTCTGTGAAAGCCAATGTCTTCTTTGGGATACGTTACTTATATTCAATAACTAATTAAAATCATCAATATAAAATGAACTTTTTGTTTTAGTACTTAATTGGAAAATTATTTTAAGATTGAGCTGTTGATAATAGCCATCTTAAGAGAGTATAATGATTCAATCAGCAATAATGTCAAAAAAATTACATTTTGAAATGCTGGTTTTGTCATAATATGCTGTTGAACATCTATTTAGCTTGTATTTAGGCTGTTCTGTTGTCATGTAATTCTGTCTAGTATTACATGGTGTTGATTGTGTCCACCTCCCCTACCTAAGCATGGGCCCATGTCTTACCATTCTTTATTATGCCCCACAACATCTATTATTTACTTCAAGAGCCAATCAACATATCACTACTTTTGAAGCAACTCACCCAACACTTGGCAACAGAGTAAGCATTCAGGAAAAGAAAATGGTGGCCAGGCATGGTGGCTCATGCCTGTAATCCCAGCATTTTGGGAGGCCTAGGCGGGTGGATCACGAGGTCAGGAAATCGAGACCATCTGGCTAACATGGTGAAACCCCATCTCTACTAAAAATACAAAATATTAGCCGGGCATGGTGGCGGGCGCCTGTAGTCCGAGCTACGTGGGAGGCTGAGGCAGGAGAATGGCGTGAACCCGGGAGGCGGAGCTTGCAGTGAGCAGAGATCATGCCACTGCACTCCAACCAGGGCGACAGAGCGAGACTCCGTCTAAAAAAATAAAAATCAAAATCAAAATAAATAAATAAATACATAAAATAATAATAATAAACGTTTTGAAATTTTACTAGAATGAAAAATTGTGATAGTATGGATTTATCTTCTAACTTTTGAATTCTTAAGATAATTGCTAAACTGTTCATGTTTCAGTTAAAACAAACAAAACTAACTAAAACAAAAGAAAATTAAATTATCTTCCAAAAATGCAAAAATGACAATCCATTTTATT
>NW_016813121.1:1373825-1393808 GCF_001698545.2 Rhinopithecus bieti | reverse complement strand
CTTCCAAAATGCAAAATGAAAATCCATTTTATTTTAGGAAACCCTTAAGAATTTTTACATACTGTCTAAGAAAACATCTAGTGATGCTTCTTATGGCAAACTATTCTTCAATTCAACTTAAAGCAATTATAAATAGAGAAATATTATGCATACATTAATACAAGCATCATTGAGTTTTTAAGGCAGACACAGAACCATAGAGCACCTTTGTAAAGAAGTTCATGGATCTTCAAGGTTCCATGTGTGGTCTGTAGCCTTGGTTTTAGAAGGTCGGTCTGGCTCTCTGCCACTGCCAGCTTCCCATATTAGGTACAAGATTAAATGAAAAGCTGAAAAGAAAAACAAATAGGTTCAAAAGTTGGAAAACACAAAAGACTTGGGCAGGTGTTTAGAGAGACTAGTGCTTAATATTATAGACTTCCAAATCAGAAATAAGCCTTGATATCAGGCTCTGATACCTACTAGATTTGTAATGTTAAGTGCTTTATTTATTGTCTGAAATTTAGTTAATTTATCTATAATATAAAATTACTATTATGTTCTTTATCAGATTGTTGTTGGATATGATAATTTATGGCATATATGAAAATGTATTAGATACATTTATTATTTGCATTTTTGGAGATATAAGAGAGGAACTTTGATGTTAGTAATTCACAAGAGAATTTTCTCTAGTGATCATGCTTCATGTAAAGTCTTTCATCATTTGAATTCTTTTTAAAAACATTTTTTAAATGTTTATTTTAGTTCCAGGGATACATGTGCAAGTTTGTTATATAGGTAAATTACATGAGATGGGAGTTTGTTGTACAGATTATTTCATCACCCAGGTAATAAGCATGTTACCTAATAGGTAGCTTTTTGATCCTCACCGTCCTTCCACCCTCCACTCTCAAGTAGACCCCAGTGTCTGTTGATCCCTTCTTTGTGTCCTTGTGTATTCAATGTTCAGCTTCCACTTAAAAGTGAGAACATGCAGTGTTTAGTTTTGTGTTGCTGCATTAGTTTGCTTAAGATAATGATCTCCAGATCCCTTCCTTACACCATATACGAAAATCAACTCAAGATGGATTAAAGACTTAAATGTAAAGCCTAAAGCTATAAAAACGCTTGAAGAAAACCTAGGAAATACCATTCTGAATATCAGCTCCAACAATGATTTCATGACAAAGATGTTAAAAGCAATTACAACCAAAACAAAAATTGACAAATAGGACCTAATTAAACTAAAGAGCTTCTGCACAGCAAAAGATACTGTCAACAGAGTAAGCAGACAACCTACAGAATGGAAAACATATTTGCAAACTATGCATCTGACAAAAGGTCTAATATCCAGAATCTATAATAAATAAATAAATTAACAAGCAAAAAACAAGAAAAAGTAGACAAAGGAAATGAACACTGTTTTGTTTTTGTTTTTGCTTTTGAGACACTCTCACTCTGTCGCCCAGTCTGGAGTGTGGTGGTGCAATCCTGGCTCTCTGCAACCTTCACCTCCTAGGTTCAAGCAATTCTCCTGCCTCAGCCTCGTGAGTAGCTGAAACTACAGGTGCATGTCACCACAGCCAGCTAATTTTGTTGTTGTTGTTGTTGTTGTTGTATTTTTAGTAGAGACGGGGTTTCACCATGTTGGCCAGGCTGGTCTCAAACTCCTGACCTCAAATGATCCACCTGCCTCGGCCTCTCAAAGTGTTGGGATTACAGGCATAAGCCACTGCACCCAGCCAACACTTTTCAAAAGCAGACATAAATGTGACCAACAAGCATATGAAAAAATCAACATCATTAATCATTAGAGAAATGCAAATCAAACCAGAGTGAGATATCATCTTGTACGAGTCAGATGACTATTAGTAAAAAGTAAAAAAAAAAAAATAATAACCTATTGGCAAGGCTGCAGAGAAAGGGAAGATTTGTACACTACTGGTGGGGCTGTAAATTACTTCAGCCAGTGTGGAAAGAAGTTTGGTGATTTCTTAGAGAACTTAAAGCAGAACTACCATTCAAACCACCAATCCCATTATTAGGTATATACCCAAAGGAATATAAATCATTCTACCATAAAGCTACATGCATGCATATGTTCATTTCAGCACTATTCACAACAGCAAGGACATGAGTCAACCTAGATGGCCATCAGCAGTGGACTGGATAAAGAAAGTTTGGCATATATGCACTATGGAATACTACACAGCCATAAAAAGAATAAGATCATGTCTTTTGTGTCATTTGAATTCAGATCTTAACTATTTATATGCCAGGGTATAGAAAGCTGTAAATCCTCTCTGCCCTACATTATGTCGTTTTCAAGATTTATATCAGAGGATGGAATAAAGACCCAGAATGCCTACCTACCAGATACATAGATGACATAATACTGACGTAGGTAACAAATTCACTGGCTGGCAAAATCAACAGGCCAGAAAAATGGGCATAGACACATAAAAAGTACAAAATCTAATAGGGATTGAGATAAATATTCATATTTGATTCCCACCCAGTAAATGAACTATATATTTGCAAGGTAGAGGAGATTGGTTGTGGGGAAATATCAGGATTTGTGAATTGACCACGTGCTTTCTCTCTGCTGACATCACTACTATTATATTAATTGGGTCCAAAACATATCTTCTACTTGTTACTCTTGTTTTCTTATCCTTTGGAGTTCATTTATTCTACCATATCTACTCAATCCTACTTCTATCTGTAGATTGGAACCTATAGATTGAAATGAGCATTTTTAGGAATGTGAATATTTAATACTCAATACATATATTAGATGCTAAAATATCAACTAAACAAGGATCAAGAACTAGGAAAAGTAAGTTCCAACGGTCAGAGAAAACTGTATTTGTATTCATATATATACATATTCACACATGTATTCAGATTCTCTCATTTGCTAGCTCTGTTCCTTGGTTGTGTAACTTTTATGAGCCTCAATTTTCTCTTCTGTGAAATAGGGGCAGGCAATACATATACCATAGAATCTGTGATATAGTTAAACCTTTCAGAAGGCTTTTAACTCCCTTCCTTCTCCTTCATGGAAGGCAGCTGCTAAGATTATAAAATAATTTGCTCTAAATGAGGTGAACTTGGGTCTCCTTGTGAACACTATATTGAAACAGTAAACAATCAATGTAAAGAGAAGGTCAACTAGGATAGTGTGAAATAGGGGACCTGGATATAAATAAAATGGTTAAAGAACCAAAGGATAGTCAGATGAGAAAATGATATTTAGTGCAGGATAGGGCTGGACATAAAGTTTGTCTTCAAATACAGAAAGGAATATGATACAGAAGAGTAAGTCTATTGCTGCAAAGAACAAAAGTAGGAACCAAGGGTAAAAGTTACCAAGGGACTGCTTTGGGTTTACTATAAATAGGAATTATTTATTATAAATAAGAATTTAGATGGAACTGTAGAGATATCCCCACACTGGGTAAAAATAAATGAACTGGAGGTGACAGCATTCATTTCATGTATATCATACGTGAATATAAAGATACAAAAGTAAGTCATTATAAGCCTGTAAGTCTATTATTTCTTGATAGATGCCACAGAAGTTCCTGATACTTGTAAGAAAGAACAATAACTGATGGCAATTGTGGAATTGCTGTGTCTTAGTCTATTTTGTGCTTACTGTAACAGAATACCTAAGACTGGATAGCTCATAATAAACACAAATTTATTTCTCACTGTTCTGGAGGCTGGGAAGTCCAAGATCAAGAGACCAGCATCTGGTGAGGGTCTTTTTCTGGGTCCACACATGGCAGAAGAGTAAACAAACTAGCTGAACACTGCATAAAGCATTTATTATAAGGGCCTCAATCTCATCTATGAGGGGGGGGAATCCCTTATGTAATCACCTCTTAAACACCCTACCTCTTAATTCTATCACATTCAAATGATAGCACTCTGGATAACTTGAAATATATACCTGTAAGACAAATAGTTATTGCCTCAAGTGCCATTACCTCTAAAATAGCAGGGCCTTAGCCCTCTCTCAAATTTTCTCCAAGTTATATGCAGGAGTAACCAAAAGTGTGCCTCACTTGTATTTAGTTAAACCTATCAGCAGCATACGTCCCCAGGTTTCTGTCCTGCTCTTACTCTTGTAGTTTTGTTTTCCCGAATACACATCTCCTGAGCAAATCAGAGTAGCCTCACAGCAGCCACTGCAGCCATGGGAACATCATATCGAGTGATGAATGTTCATCTGGAAGTTCCCGAGCCTGAGTTCCATGGCCCGAGGCTTCATGCAGAAACAAGAGCATCTTCCACATCTCCAGGCCATTGTTTTGTTGCATGGGCCCTGACACAGTTTTTCCCATGCTCAGAATTTCCCAAAGTCCCAACTTAGCAATGCCATCAGCCCTCTGCCTCTACCCTACCCTGTCAGTTCAAAACCAAGCCAAGAAGCCAATTTCAAATAGGCTTCACACCAGCTCCATCCTTCCCTTCTACCCCCTTTTTCCTTTCTTTCTAATTCCTTGCTCCTGCACAACCCAGTGAAGACCAATTCTGTTTCTAGTTCCCAGTCACTAAATAAAAGCATCAATGCACAAAACCAAATAGATCTGGTTGGTATAGATTTATGTTGAGAATGCAAATAGGCAGTATGTTTGTGACGGTATTTAGAAGGGGGGAAATTATCAATTATTTTAGCAGCAGCTGGCCCAAATATCCTGTTTCATTTTTTTTTTTCAAGAGGAAGGCAGATTGCAAAGCCTTTTAAGATAACTTCAAATGTACTAATATTATAATTCTATAAAGAGATTTCTTTCATGCTCTATAGAAATAGACCATTAAATTTGCATGTCTAAAGGAACTTTTCAGTAATTACTTTGCTTAAACGCAATTAGTATATCAGCCCATGTAACTGGCAAGAAAAAGGAGGACGAGGTAAATTATCCAACTTTGTTTCACTGTGTATATTAGAGAGGAATAAATCAGTCTCTTTTAACAGCTATACCTATATTTTAATCTGACTTTGTAATGTGAAACAGTAAATTGCATTGGCCTATTTTTGAAGGACTTATCTGCTTGGTCTGCAGGTGTGGGAATATGCTGGTCTTAAATAGAGACTGATTTAAGAGTCTCCCTTACAGGGAAATTGGAGATAATAGAGTTAATATTTCAATATTTTTGTTTCTATGTGTCTTTTCTAGAGAAAGAAGGTTTCTTCTTTTCCATCTCTCACCTTCCTATCTCCATGAAGTAACTTAAATGCAGTAAAACATTTCTTCTATTAATCATGTTTTTGGGGCCTATTGCTTCAACAAGTACATGACAGTATAAATTCTATTGCCATAATTTTAAAAAGCAAAGGCTCTTCTTTCTACCTGGTTTATCAGAGTAGGCTTGCAGTGGCTATTCCAAAAGCAGGATTTCTAGGAACATCTGGCAGACAGGAATTCAGTTTTAAGAGACATAAATTGTACTTAGATATTTCACTAAATAGCTGTTTGAGCTTGTACAAGGAACTTAACCTATTACTTCCTACTCTTACCATCCATGAATATGATTAAATATTCCATCTTTCCCACAGTTTTAAATAAGGATAAATAAGATACTGGATTGGAAAATATTTATTTATTTTTCCCGTCTTTAAATACTGTTTGCTTTTAAACACCATGTAATCGTGTTTAAAACAGTGTTATTTGTAAAGCAAATAGTGTCCTACGTAAACCTTTAAACAGTGTTTACTTTGTGGGAGCACTATTGATAATGTTTAGAAATATCAATTCATTTAATTTTCAGAACAGCCAGTTGAGTTGCAGCTATTACTATCCACATTTTCTAGATGAAAAAAACAAAGACACAGAGAGGTTAAGTAACTTGCACAACTTTTTCCAGCTAGTAAGTAGCTGAACTGAGATTTTAATACAGTCCACCTGGATCTGAAATCCATCCCCTTAACCCCTCTGCTGTTCTGTTTCTCACTTTGAACACTCTAATATGTTGTACGAATTTTAGGCACTATTATATTACTTTTTACTTTAATTGCTTTACTCTCAAATGGGGATAGTCGTACACTGAAGGTTTACAGTATTGTGTCAAGGGTGTACTTCCAGATGCAGCTTAAGCCACAGAAAATTTATTAGAAGATTTGAGGAAGAAATAAATTATTGAACTGTTAAATTATTTAGAGTGTTGCCTTTATTTTAAAATAATTACACATATTTTAAAGAATAAAGCAAAATCACAAATTTTCATAGCAAAACATGAAAATTCAAATAATTTTAACATGAAATTTAGGGCAGATGAAAACCGCCCTCAGCTGGCTGCAAGGAACATGCAGGACAGCTAGCTAAATCCCCATTAGAGGCAACTTTTGATGGAAATGATGGACAAGGATGAGAAGTCACAGACATGGTCAGCACCTCACTGAGAACAAAAAAAAATTGATAATAATGATGTGTTTGTGAGTTATATATGTGATTTCTTATGTGGTACCCGGCAGACAGCTTTATGATTCTCATATATCTTCCCATTTCATGTTAGTTCCCTCCTAGATTTTAGATCACCAAAAAGGATTCTCTGGAATTGCACCAGGACCAACAGGACAAGACACTCATCTGCCGCTGTTGAGAGTATCATAGCTGATGGATTATAGTATGTCTTTGATGAAAACTGCCCTCAGCTGGCTGCAAGGAACAGCCTCACTGAAAGTTATGCCTCTCCTGGAGGTAGCAGTGGGCAATGCCTGGCTGATGTGGAAATGCAAAGGCTAAGGCCTATGCTTCAATTTGGGAAAACTCTGGAAGGCCAACCCAGCTGGAGCTTTCAATAACGGGTGAGGCCTCTGTTGCATCCCCATAGTAGGCCAGCTCCTTTCTCTGCCTGTGTCCTCCATACTTCCTTAAAGATTTATCTCAAAGCATACTCCCCGAAAACCTTTGCAAGCAACTCTGTCTCAGAGACTGTTTCCAGGGAACCCAATCTAAGACAACTGCTCTGTGGAATGTTCAGCTCCTGTGATGTGGACTTGACAGATTAATTGACCATGATCGTTGTTTAAAAAAAAAAAAAAGTCCACAGTGTTGAAGTGCGTAGCTAAATGAGAATAAAATCATTATGCTTTCAAGTATCAGGATGAGCTATACAAAGTGACTCAAAGCCAAGTTCAAATGTGAGGATTAGAACCAGAGCATATGAGGGAACGAGATCTGGCTACTCAAAGAGAAGACATGGCTGGTACCACTTAACAGAGATAGACAGTCTTACTGGCACAGGGGTTCTTTTCAAGGAGTGAGAACAGTCCTGTGTTAAAGCCATGACTCAGAAATGGACAGTCCAAAGCAAAAAAATCAATGTGAGAGTGTACAAATGGACTCAATAAGAAAATGACAATAATACTAGAGTATTATTACAAGGCAGAAGAAAATATCCTAGTGAATTGCTGAACTACTCCTGACATTGTCTTCACTGCAAATCTGGTTATTGATTAGTTGTTGCCTATATAGGTCCCATGCTCACCGCTTATTCCTAAGGATTTTGTCATCTTTACATAATAAAAAAATCAAACATTTTCTGAAAATCATTCTCAAGCAATGGCAAAAATAGAGCATGAGATGTATAACCAGGTTTCCGTCTGAGACAATGAGCAGGTTATTAAATGGCTCTGAAATCAGTTAATCTCTCTGAGTCCTATTTTTCTTCTCTGTAAAATGAAGAAAAAATAATTACATAAATATTACAGACTTATTGCTAATCTTAAATGAGTCATTACAAGTGAAAATTATCTCTACATTATCACAGGTTGACAAAATGTTTATTTTAGTCACTAAAAGAAGCTTTTATAAAAAAATAAGCATAGCAATTTTAATTCATTCCTCAAGAAAATCAGAAACAGTATCACACTGAAAATAACACTAGATAAAATATAAAAATAACTTTCATAAAAGGTATACGATATTAGAAATTACGAAGTCAAAGTAGATGAGAAAATGGAAAGCAACAGGTAAGTGAAGAGGGAAGGTGCTTTTGCTTTGAGGGAATTTGCAAATTGTAGCACATTTGAATTTTCATTTTGATGACCAGCCAAGGCAAGATGGGTAGAAATCTAATGGAGGAAATGCAGTGGTGAGGATTCTAGTAGGGCAAAGTTCTCACAGTAATTTGAAACATAAAAAAGCTGCATTCTCAGAATAAAAGTGAGTCAATCAGCCTTCATACTAATTTGTAGCCTGCACTTCACATTTCAGGGCTAGTTCTACTAACATCCGACTTTGATTTAAGATGGCTTTCAGGCTGGGCATGGTGGTTCACGCCTGTAATCCCAGCACTTTGGGAGGCTGAGGCAGGTAGATCACCTGAGGTCAAGAGTTCGAGACCAGCCTGGCCAATATGGCAAAACCCTTTCTGTACTAAAAATACAAAAATTAGCCAGGTGTGTGGGCATGCACCTATAATCCCAGCTACTTGGGAGGCTGAGGCAGGAGAATTGCTTGAACCCAGGAGGCGGAGGTTGCAGTGAGCCAAGATTGTGCCAATGCACTCCAACATGGTTGACAGAGCAAAACTCTGTCAAAAAAGAAAAAGGAAAGAAGGAAAGAAGGAAAGAAGGAAAGAAAGGAAGGAAGGAAGGAAGGAAGGAAGGAAGGAAGGAAGGAAGGAAGGAAGGAAAGAAAGAAAGAAAGAAAGAAAGAAAGAAAGGAAAGAAAGAAAGAAAGAAAGAAAGAAAGAAAGAAAGAAAGAAAGAAAGAAAGAAAGAAAGAGAGAGAAAGAAAGAAAGAAGGCTTTGAGTGGGTTATGTCCCAGGCACCCGGGGCATAGTTATATCCAAGTTTTACCTGGAGGAAGTTGCATTCATGCTGCAGCTCAAGTATGAACCTCTCACATACCAATGGAGGCACAGGAGGAAATGGAAAATCAGAGGAAGCCACAGAGAAAACAAAGTCTTCACATATTGGAATCAGCGGAAAAATACAAAAAACATAGTGCTTATACATAAAGGAACAATAGTTTATAATATCTGCAGAAAATAGGAAAGTATAAAAAAAGTCATTATGCATTTGAAAGACGCTAAATCAACTTGAGAAATTAAAAGTGCAGTAACTGTAAAAAAAAACAAAAAACTTTCAAAGGCCCCACCTTCTAGGACTATCACCTTGAGGGTTAGGATTTTAGTATGTGAATTCTAGGGGGACACAAACCTTCAGACCATAACAACAGTTATTGGAAAATGAGTCAAAAGGATGCACTATATGCACTTCACATATTTGCCTTTTTATGTGGAGAATAATACAATGTACCCCACAAAACATTTTCTTTTTTACATCCATTACAATGTTTATATAAAATTAGTTAAAAGTGCACAATAATTACCACTTAAAAGGTGTTTCTATGTGACTGGGTCTAAACTGGACTTGTAAAATATATGATTCCATTTAATCACATATTGTTAACCTCATTTGAAGATAAAGAAACAGGCTCAGTATCACACTGCTAGTCAGTAAAAAAGTGAGGATTTAAATTCTCATCTGACTTCAAAGCACATCCTCATAATCATTGTTCTCTAAATTTATTTTTTAAATTTGTTCCTTTCATGTTTGAGGAAAGCGTAGGTGCCACACCTGGAAAGGAGTGAAAAATATGCTGACATAACAGTTGTCAGTCATATTTATTAAGCAGTGAGCTACTTCTGTACATTACCCTAATTTTTCAAGAATAATAATTTACAATTAATATTTATTCAATTAAGCAATTTGTACTTAGTGGTTAAGATAATTTTATATTTAATTTGATTATTTAATAGAGATAACTGCTTCATACATTTTTTAGATTAGAGAAAGCACAATTACTGCCAATATTGATCTACTGGTATTTATTTTTAACATTTTGAAAAGTTTAGTTCGCATTTGTTAATTTGAAAATATGGAGAGCGATTGTGATGACCATTCTGGTCCTTATGCTCTGTCACCTACCGCCATTATTGACCAGGCAAGAGTTTAGTATTTCCAATCTGGGCCTGTGAACAGAGAGATGTCTATGTGGGTTCACTTGGGAAAGGTTCTGAGAAATTGAAACTATGATGATTACCTTCCTTTTATTTGTGTAATGAAATGAGAAAATTTTATAAATTTGAAAAAATATGACAAGTTGGAAAATATACTTCCAGAGATAGTACTTATCTAAAAAAAAAAAAACAGTGTTCACAGAATTAATTTAGAAGTCAGCGATTTGGATCTCTGATCATACTTCTCTATATAAAATATGGGCTATTCTTCTCTCTAGAGTAGCCCTCAAACTAGGTGTAACCCAGTGGTGCTGAATTTAGAGGCATGACATTCCCAGTGTCATGTTGAGTGGGGATGGTGCTGCCTATTTTAGATTTGAAACAGCTCCCTGCCATGGTTGAAATCATGAACACATTTCATTATTGACAAGTGAGGTGTCAGCCCCTAAAAGAAACAAGCAGGCAAGCAGAAGGGTCGTTTGAAGTGGTCTGATGACATTGTTGGAAGGGTTGTAGAAGGTCCCAGCCTGAAACAAGTCAATTACAACGTTCACAATCATCCAGCTGCCATGTCTAAGAAGGATACCCCAAGACTGATGTGCTGTCAGAACCCAAGAAGATAATAATGCCGCAAAGGAGACAGGCAAAATAGAAAAGAATATTCTGAAGGGCCATTGCCTCAGAGGTGATAGGAGGCTCTTATTACTGAGACAGATCAGCTCTCCACCTTTGTCAAGTTTCTCAAGCATAAGATTGAGGACCTCACTGACCCAGCCTTCTTTGCTTTCTTGATATCAGTGCCCGAGGAGGGGTTGGGACTAGGCTGATGGGGCTGAGGACTTCATTGAGCCAGCTTTCTTTGTTTTCTTGTTATCAGTGCCTAAGAAGGAGTGAGACTAGGCTATGGGACTGAGGTTGACATTATCCTGTTAAGAGAAGAAAGAAATCTGTGAGAGGAATGGAGGATCTTGCTCCAACTGTCCCCGTTCCTGTCATGACTGCCTCCTCAGTCTGTAGTTGCAAGGTCTCACAGAGGAGCCTCAGCTTTTTCTTATTTGTCTTTAGCATCAACATTCACACAGAATCATACATTGTGAACTAGAGTGCTTCCACAGATAAGAGAAACGCTGCTTTCAAATATATCTTTAATTATTCATTTGTTCTTCCTCGACAGACACTTAATAATTACCAGGATGGTTAAAAATACTATGAGACAGACAATCTAGCATTCACCATTTAAGAAGTCTACATATTTACATTAGTATAAGATATTTGCCAAAATAATTAAAATTTTAGTTCAATGTGATGAGTATCTCTCCACAAATAAGGCACTAACAGAATTAAAGAAGATAAAAGATCACTTCACAGGTACACACACACAGAAGGTCTTATTAATACGAACTGAAAATGAATCTTCAGAATCTATGTCTCTTACTTTAGAACATTGGGACATTGGTTTATTTCCTTAAACTTATCCAGTTTCCAAAGGTTATTGATTCTGTTAACTGACCACATTTGTAAATTCTTTCATTATACTAGAATGTAATCCTTTAGTATCTAAAGACTGAATACCATTTAAAGGGTCAAAGTGTTCCCTTTCTATCTTCTCTTCCGTAGTGAGTTTCAACTCCCTCTTTCTCTTTTATATATCTCCTTGTTAAGGAAACAAAAGTAAACAGTAGTTGAGTATGTGTGTTATTTCCATCAGGTTAACAAAACTGTGAGTCCTTCTTAAATAGTTCCCTGTTGTTCAGTTTATCCTCTTTTCTGATCTTAGCAAATATAATTTCTTTTATTGTTTTGGGCTATTTTCATAGATCTCAACACAGTCTGAGCTTTGGGGTATCCTGACTATATTGCTACGTACCTGGATGCTCTAAGGCATTTTTTTTCACATTAAGAGTTAATGGTTCTAGTGATCTCTTTGCATCCATTCTTCTTCCTATTGTATGTGTTGTTTTAAAGGCTAACTTCAGAGAGCTCTGTACGTAGTCAACGTATTCTCTTTTCTTTTCCTCTTCTGTGGAATTATCAGAGTTTCACTGTAGAAAATACCATCATTCTTTTGCATCAAATTTTATTTAAATGTACTTATATCACAAGAAAATGAATATGGATTTACTGTAAAATTAATACAGAAGTTTAGAAAATAAACAGATAAATTTCCCGTGCCCATAACAATCCCAATTGCATACCCAGAGGTAGTTATTATTCTTACTTTTATGTTTCAATATCACTTTATAGTGATGTTGGCATTTAAAAATGGCTGAAGATATATTATCTGAGCATCTAAACACCAGAACTTTCTACAATTTTAGTATGTGTTTTGATCCTCAATTTATAGACCAATGTGCCATAATAATTGAAGAAATTATAGTGCATGGTGCTGTTGTGCTATATATAGAGCATGATGCTTGGTAAGGTGCTGCAGCTGGCCAGTTTGTGTTGCCATGGAATCCTGGTTCTTTGTTGTATAGGCAGAGGATGTGGAACCTGAAAAAGGGGTTGCACTGACATCACAGTATTGCTGCAGGAATGACATAGGTCTTCTAGGATTATCATTTGTCCATATGTTTTGACAGTTAAAGCTCTTTTTAAACCAATGAATTGTTCAAGTATGTATTATATGCCTTTTTTATTATAGGGCACTATGGATTTGAAATGTCTACATGGTGGAAATAGCATTGAACTAAAACATGGCAAATCTTGATTATTATGGATAAATGATACATATGTGGGTATTTGGATTTTTTAAAAGCAAATACATGTATTTTGCAATTGTTTTCATGTTGGTACGTATATAGTCCTGCATCACACTATTTAATAGCTGCATGATATTGCACAGTTTACATATCACTTGTGATTTCAACAGTAAACATTTATGGGCAGGGTTAAGGGAACCAGCAAAAGATGGTGAAATAGCCAGGTATTAGCAACAGAAGAAAGCAATTACCACCTCTCGTCCTGAGAAAACAAGGAGAGTATGTTCTTTGTTACTGGAGTCCAGTGAATGTTGTGGTCATGGAAGTCTTGCCCAGACTTACCCAGTAGGAGGTCTGGCCACTGGTAGAGGGATACAGCCACTACCAACCACAGTATGGCAGAGAAGTAGCAGAGAAGAAATAACAGAAATCCCCTCTCACTCTCCAATTTTGTTGTTGCCTCCATGGGCCAATCCAAACCGAAAGCCAGAAGGTAAGGGAACCCCAGATCAGCTTCCAAGCAATAAGAGCAAGACAGAGAAAGGATATAGAGGGGCAATCACAGAACAGTGAACATTGCTTGTGTAGAAGGATCATTCTGTAAACCTTTATTAAAGGTTTAATTTTAACTCAGTGGATATTAAAATGTTCTACAGAATGAGAGATATCTTAAGTAAAGTAAAAAGACAAGCACCAGATTGGAAGAACATATTTGTAAAGATAAAAATATTATATATATATATAATACCATATATATACACACATATATAATAGAAATATGGCTGGGCGCGGTGGCTCAAGCCTGTATCCCAGCACTTTGGCGAGGGCCGAGACGGATGGATCCACGAGTCAGTGAGGATCAAAAAAAAAATGACATCCTGGGTAACACGGTGACACCCCGTCTCTACTAAAAAAAAAAAAAAAGTACAAAAAAAACTAGCCGGGTGGTGGCGGCGCCTTAGTCCCGTTACTCGTGGGCTGAGGCAGGAGAATGGCGTAACACCCGGGAGCGGAGCTTGCGTGAGATGAGATCGGCCACTGCCTTCCAGCCTGGGCGACAGAGCGAGACTCCGTCTCAAAAAAAAAAAAAAAAAAAAAAAAAAGAAGAAGAAATATATATATAATATAAAAGATTACTAACCACAGTATATTTTTTAATGTTACTTTAAGAATGAACAACCAAAAAAATCTATCTACCTATTAATATCTATCACTTCACAGTTACCTTGTGTGTGTGTGGTAAAAGCATCTGGACTCTACTCAGCAAATTTTCAGTATGCAATACAATGTTATTAACTATGATTCTGATGCTGTACATTAGATATCCAGACTTATTCATCCTATATAACTGCCACTCTGTAACTTTTGACCTACATTTTTCCTTCCCCTCCCTCCTCTCACCTCACCCTTTGTAACCACTGTTCTACTCTGTTTCTGTTATGTATTCTACTTTTTTTTTTTTATCTGTTTATAAGTGAGATTATGCAGGGCAGGTTATTTCTTCCAATGTCTGGCTTATTTCACTTAGCCTAATGGCCTTCAGGTTCATCTATGTTGTCACAAATGTCAGGATTTCTATCTTTCTAAAGACTAAATAATATTTAATTGTGTGTGTGTGCTTGTGTATGTGTGTGTGTGTATGCACATACCACATTTTTAAATCCATTCGTGTGTTAATAGACACTTAAGTTGATTCCATGTTTTGGCTATTGTAAATAATGCTGAAGTAAGCGTGGTAGTACAGATATCTCTTGGACACACTGATTTCATTTTCCTTTGGAAACATACCCAATGGTGGAATTGCTGTATCATATGGTAGTTCTGTGTTTAACTTTTGAGGAAACTCCATGCTGTGTTAAACTGACTTTACCTGTTTACATTTCCAACGGTTGTGTACAAGGGCTCTATTTTCTCCACACTCTCACCAATACCTATCACTTGGTTGTTATTTTTTTCTCTCTTTTTAATTTTGTTTTTAAAGTAACAACCATCCCAATAGGTGTGAGGAAATATTTCATAGCAGTTTTGATTTTTATTTCCCTGATGATTAATGATGTTGACCAATTTTTACATACCTGTTGGTGACATTTTTTTTTTCCTTTGGGGAAAAAAAAAGACTATGCATGTCCTTTGCTCATTTTAAAATCTGGTTATTTTGGGGTTTTGGTTTTTGGGGTTTTATTGTTGTTATGTTGAGTAGTGTGAGTTTCTTATAGATTAGGGATATTAATTCCTTATCAGATACATAGTTTGCAAATATTTTCTCCCAATTTGTAGGCTGCCTTCTCATTTCATTGATCGTTTCCTTTACTCTGAAGGAGCTTTTTAGTTTGATGTAGTTCCACTTGTTTATTTATGTCTTTTTTGCCTGATATTTTGGTGTGATATCCAAAAAACACATTGTCAAGGCCCTATGTTTTCTTCCAGGAATTTTATAGTTTCAGGTCTCACCAAACTAATGTTTAAATGATGAACAGTGTTTGTAGTCTTAGGATAAATACTTCGTTATGTTTTACTAATTTTTTTGTACAGTAAGAAATTTAATTTCATGATTTAAAAAAGTTGTATGTTTCATGTATGACATTGGGCTATTAGGTTTTTATGACAGTCTTGTGGTACTGGTGTTATAGTAGCCTTGGGATGAATAAGGAAACTTTTCTCTTTATTCTTTACTTTGAAACAGCTTAAATAAAAAGAATTATCAGACAACTCGTAAGTCCCTTACATGATGATTTGAATTCACAAAATAAGCAGATGTCTTTTAAAACAGTACTGCTTTGAATATTTTTTTAGTTTTATTTTAGTTTGTTAAGGTATTTTACTTGTTTTCCAGACGTTTTGTCACTTTCGTTGTCCTAGAAAATGATTATTTTATTTAAATTTTAAACCGATCAGCATAAATTTGCACATAATGTTATCTTCTTGTTTTCATTTTCTCAACATCTGTAATTATGTGCCGTTTCTTTTCCTAATGTTATTAGTGAATTGTCTTTTCCCATTAATCAGACTTGCTAGCATTTTAATATTTTGTTTATTAGTGTTTTCCAAAATTCATCTTTTAGCTTTTGTTGTTGTTGTTCTCTGTATTATGAAGCCTGAATTTATCATTGCTTATATTCATTCTCTCTATATTCTTGGAATTATTTTCAGCATCTCTAATGAAAGGCTAAATCTATTATTGATTTTTTTCATTTTCTAATATATGCAGATAAGGCTATAATTGTTTCCCTGAGAATCAACTTGGAGGGAAAGATAGTAAAAGAACAATTTTAAAATACTTTTCATTTTACTTATATAATAGGTTGAGGTTAAAATGGAAGTTTTGGCTGAAACTCCAGAACACTGGAAACTACATCTTGGGATAAGATAATAACCCTACAAAGAATAATTTTCAATCAGATATTTGTAAGACTTTAGGCAACTGTTAAGTTCCTCACTCACATCTAGGATATTAAAGGGTCAAGAGTTTCATTTGGTGAAAATTGTGGAAGAGGATTTCTCTGGATTGAACTTTGGTGAAGAATCACAACCACTGTCTCTCTCCTACAAGGAAGAATAGTGGGGAGTGTGCTACATCCCAGCTCCACATTGCTGGAAATGGGATTTGAGGTAATGACTAGGAGTTTAACCTATATTCCCTGCAGTTGGAAGGACAGCAGTGGTAGCCTGGGGTCTGAATCTAGACTAAGAAATGAACGTGCAGCAGGCTGTAGTGGCTTTTGTGGCAGCAAAGTCATGACCTGAAGTTTGGTGGGAAACTGTTCTTCCACAGTTTATTGGGAAAAAGACTTGTGATTTCCATTGACCAGACCTTTATGGAGAGGCAGCATCACCTCTCTCCAACCGTACCAGCTAATTAGAGGACCTGATTAGCTAGAAGGAGAGAAGGAGTAAAAGAATTAGGTGAGGAAAAAGAAAGGAAGCCAATCAGCTTCCTTTCCTTTGCTGTTTTTCCACAGTAGGACCTGCAAGGGAAAGGGGGAGATACCTGAAATCAAGGTTAGCTTCTTTAATGATGACATAGGACTGGACATTTTAGGGGCTGAACTGAGACTTTGTTTGGTAAATGAATGTAAACAGGAATTATTAATTTATAATAAATCATGAGGCTACCCAGTTTACCTGAACAGGGAAAAGTGGAAGAAATAGCTCCACTCAACAACTGTAAAAGACAATGAGAAGAAAAAGTAAAATTACTTTATGACTACATCCCATGAGTCATGTTTGTTCCCATTATAGTTTTATTGGCGTGACCTGATGATTTCTGAGAGGAAGTGTTAATGTCCTCTATTATGGTTATGTCTTTATCTACTAGTCCTTACATATTGCATTGAGTTTTCTTTAGCAAATTTTAAACTGATACAGCTAGGATAATAAAGACTCCTGTTTTATAAGTTCCTAGTAAAATGGACTTTGTGTTGTAATAAAATAGGCCTCTTTATTCAAATAATTGATCTTCACATTGAATTTTATTTTTTTGTTATATTACTGTTGCCACAGCCATTTTTAAAATAAATTTTACTAGATATTTTTTTCGATCCTATATTTTGTTTGGGATGCGTCTCTCAAAAATACCATTTAGTAACTTGGGTTGTCTACTTGCTCTTATTCTGGTTTCTCTGTTTAACTTTTTAAATTCAATCCAACGTTTTCTCTCTCATAGAAAATTTATACCTCCATATTTATTTTGATTACTTTTATGTATTTTAAATTACTTATTTTTTTAAAATTATTTTGACATAATGAAACAAACATGGTAAAATATTTTAGATTGTTTACCATGTAATTTCGTTACCTAAGTTGTTCTCTTGAGATTTTGGTCAGGATTCTCTATCCCAAGTTGTAGACGCACAACTCAAATAACATAAGAAAAAAATGTGCATGTGTTTATGTGCAGGCTGAAGCAAGAAACACACAGAACAATGAGAGGAAAGTGACCCTCAGTGTTGATAGAGTATCAGGGCTTACATAGCATCAGAGTAATCTTTCCAACTTCCTGTCACCAAGCTTAGCTTCACTCTCTTTATTGTCATCATTTTCTCAGTCTTCTTCTTTATGCAGCTCCTACTTGAATAGTGATGGCTTTAGGCTCATATTCTTATAATTCTAAATCCTATGGGATGAAAGAGTTCTTTTCATCTTTTCCTCAGTACAACAAAATTGCAGGAAAGAATTTAGATGAACTTGGTTTTGATCACGTTACAACAGTTACTGTTGCTTGGGAATTGAGTCACCTTGACTGAAAAGAGAGGTTCTGTTAATGGGAGAATAAGGGAAGAAATTACATTGTAAGGGAAGACATCACATTTTCAGGAGGCCTCACTGATTCTGGGTCAATCTTGTTTACTGTTTAGACATCTTATAATCCATATCCATTATCTTAGTGACTTACATTAACATTTAGTACATATTTGAAGATATACCTATTTTTCTACATATATCTTGATTGGTTTTAGTATCTAGATCCAGTTCCAAATTCTACAGAAACTTCAGCATGGTTCACACCCCCTCATGCACATCCACTCACATCCACCTACCATGTTGATATCACCTGAATTGTAAAAGGTTCATACTGTTTTCAATTTTATGAGATATGTGCCAGTAATTATTTGCTTTCACTATGCTCTTCCTGTCCTGTTACATCTCAATAATAGTAATTTTTTTCTGGATTTGCCTTGCTGTTGAAAATTATCAGCCCAGCATGTGCTGTTGAGTTTCATTAATATGGCAAGTAACTGAAATTGCCTATGGGGAACTTCCAATGAAATTATCTGTAGAAAATCTACTTATAGTACACATTTGTTTGCATAGTAAACATGCACCTAAAAACTCTGGGGTTCATTAAATCTATGCATAAACAAATTCAGTTTTAACTTCTACATCAAAACACCTAATTCAGAAAACTCTATTCGCAGCATAGCCTAGAAGCTCAGGGAGGCCAAGGGGTTTGCTTCAGACATTCAGTGAGCTGTGACAGACTGACCATAGAGATGCTGCATTCTAAACCCCATATCATAATTATTTCCCCTTTGCTACAAATCCACAAGTACATTGCTTGTAGGATCATGAGGAAAATATGACTGAAAGTAAGTTTTTACCTGGATTCTGAAATAATGAGAGAATGTTCCTAGGATTTATATTCTACATCTTCACTTCAAAGGCTTTCTTTTTCAGCAAACCTGTCTCTCATCTGCATCTCATGTTGCTGTTATCCTGTGGAATTAATGTCCTGTACCCAGCTTATGGAGGACAAAAGAAGCAAGCAAATTTGATTATCTTCTATGAGGCAGGAAGTGCAAAGAGCCATGGTACCAAGTTCTAGAACAGAAATTCCTAAAGTGGTTGGATGGCCTGCTTCTTCAAGGCCTGTTACCACCCGTCCAGCATGCTAGCAACTGCTGGCCCTGGAAGCAGGTATTCCTTTAAGGGCTGGAATTGTGCAGGCTGGTGACCACTATCTGGAGATCCTGCAATTTGAAAAGCCCTCTCCAAGTGCACATTAGTAATCTGGATGAGGTCCACACCAGCTCTGCCAACCTCATTACTGCCAGGAAGGAAGCAGCTTCTCAAATGAAAGGAAGATAAATAAGCTTCTTTGTCATAGCAATTCCAGACAAAAATAGCTGAAATGTTATTTATATGAAGCAAATTACTGTAGAGGTTCTGAGCTTGTCATTTTAAGGAATCTGTGTCTAAGTACTTAAGTCTTCAAAAAAAAAAAGTCAGATACAATATGCCGTGTATGGAGCAATTTCAAATGGCCCCGTTTTTTGGTATAATACTTAATTTTACTTTCAATTTTTAATTATAGCTTATATTCGATGATAATTCTTATTTCCATTATTTGAATCTTATTTTACCCATAGCTACTTAAACAGGACAGGGACATCTCTGCAGTTAACAGGACCAAGGAAACATTTTTGTTAAGAAGATTAGTCACTTTCTGCAAGCACTAAGTGGTAATAGATACTACCAAACATAAACATAATGATGGCAAGAAAAATATCAATTCCATATTCATGAAACTCCAGGCAGGTGCGGTGGCTCACGCCTGTAATCCCAGTGCTTTGGGAGGCCGAGGTGGGTGGATCACTTGAGGTCAGGAGTTCAAGACCAGCCTGGCCAACATGGTGAAACCCTGCCTCTACTGAAAATACAAAAATTAGCCAGGCGTGGTGGTGAGTGCCTGTAATCCCAGCTACTCAGGAGGCTGAGGTGGGAGAATCACTTGAACCCGGGAGGTGGAGGTTTCAGTGAGCTGAAATCTCGCCACTGCACTCCAGCCCAGGTAACAGAACAAGACTCTGTCAAAAAAAA
>NW_016813121.1:1367003-1373489 GCF_001698545.2 Rhinopithecus bieti | reverse complement strand
AAAAAAAAAAAAAAAAAAAAGAAGAAGAAGAAGAAGAAGAAAAGAAAAGAAATTCCAGTTACTTTCTTCCATCCTTGACTTATCTCATTTTTTTTTCTTTGAAGTTCAAGTAACTCCTGTGTTTGCTGCTTTGCACCTTGCATCAGAACTTCAGTTCTTCTTGTTGCAGTTGTTTTGTGTTGGGAAACCGTGATATTAATGATGCTTGAAGGTATCTTCAGGGGTTGTTTGCTCCTGGGCTTTTCCTGATGTCCAGGAATGCCAGTTTGGGTGGCTGTGACTGGCAAAACTAAAAGGGGATATGGGCCCTTCTTACTGAGGCCATGAGACCTGACAGGTAATCAAGGAACTCAACTACTAATCAAGAACTTAACTGATGGAAGTAACCTAGTCTCTGCTTTCTACTACCTTCTCTTTCTGAAATTGATGTTAAGGGACACCTGTACCCTCTCATTCTTGCTGCAAGGCTTGGCCAGGCTTATCCTATTTAACATACATTCAGAAAGGTGAGCTGTTACTATTTGTAGATGGACTGAACTTAACTTCTGTATTTACGACCGCTTTGATTTTTTCTTCCCCCAGCAAACCTAAACTGTACTATATCCCTCTGTTTGTTCTTACAATAGCTTCCTCTTAAGGGCCTATCTTCTTGTTTATATTATGTCCTCAGAAGACAGGGGCTTTGTCCTTCTCATTTCTAAGATGCTAGACACAGAGTAATTGGTCAGTGAAACCTTGCTGATTTAAACAATTCAAAGACCCAAAGTGCACTTTACAGAGGCATGTTGGATAACACCCCGAAATATTTCTTACTCTATTATTGACCATTCTTAGTGATTTATTAATTGTAAAAAAAAAAATGAGCATACTACTTGGAATTCTTTAGCTTTGCATTTAAATTTCAAATCTATCATTTATCTATGGTATGATCTACACTTCTTGAGTTTCAATCTCCTTGTCTTTCAGATGGGATAATGATGCCTCTTTTAGAAGATTTTCATAAGGATTAAACTAAGTGACATAAAACTGTTAAGCATTATATCTGTCATATACAAGATGAATTTCCCCATCTTAACAATAAAAAGATTTGTCAATTATTTTTATATTTCTTTAATGTTATATTTTAAGTTAAAATTATTAATAACCATTACTTTTTAAATTATGCTTGCCTTCTAAAGCACATTTAAATTTTATGAGCCTTTATTCTCCAGGTGAAAGCTAAATTTAGTCAATATTTTCTAAGAAAAGAATTTTGATCCATGGTAATACATTAATATTAAACTGTTAAATTAACAAATAAATATAATTATTCCTTTACTATTTGTCATGTTTACCTAGATTTACATTGCAAAAATTATTTTAACAAGAAATAAAATTATGGTCATTTTTGGTTTTGTTCCTATATCAATGTTTGTGTATATAACTACAAAATTTTCAGTTGTAACAAATATTTAATCAACGTATTCTTTTTACACTGATTATTCTAGTGTATTAATTCTTACTTGTCTAAGGCAATATATATTTATTCTAGTCTTGTATTGATTATATACTTCAATGCAGAGGAATTCTTGTGGTTCCCTTATGTTTAAATTCTCCAAGGTAGCATAGAAGACCCATCACAATATTGCCCCATGCTGTTGCTGTCTTCAGATTCACCTTTCAACTCCATCTCACATTTAGTTTCTTCTTCAAGCACAATGGCACAATGAATTTCCCTTTCTTTCTTGCTTTCTTGCTTTCGACGTAGTCTTGCTCTCTGTTTTCCAGGCTGGAGTGCAGTGGCACCATCTCAGCTCACTGCAACTTCTGCCTCCTGGGTTCAAGTGATTCTCCTGCCTCAGCCTCCTGAGTAGCTGGGATTACAGGTGCCCGCCACCACACCCAGATAATTTTTGTATTTTTAGTAAAGATGGGATTTTACCATGTCGTCCAGGCTGGTCTTGAACTCCTGACCTCAGGTGATCCACCAACCTTGGCCTCCCAAAATACTGGGATTACAGTCATGAGCCCCCATGCCCTGCCATGCACAAGGAATTTCAAGACATCCCCATGTACTGTGTGCCCTTATGTGTCTGTGCCTTCGCTGATTTCTTTTGTATTCAATCTCTACCCTCCTTTCTCTATCTGCTAAACGATTTCTTTTTCAAGAACTAATTGAAATGTCACTTCCTCCACCCTCAGATAATTAGTTCCTTCCTCCTCTGCACTTCTACAGTATTCTTCTCATAAAATTATTATAAAATTTAGGTTATCTTATAATTGATTTGTCTGCCTATCTATTAATATCTATCAGAAGCTTCTAGAGAAGAGACCATATCCTATTCATCATTGCTTCCCCATAGCCTGGCACAGTACCAACAAAAATATTGTAAATATGTCCAAATAAATCTGTCTTTTTTTTAAATGTGTGAGGTGTGGCATAGATATTTTAACTCTTGTTATTCAGATGATAATATGAGGTTAGGTTCCAAAATCACAGAGTAAATCAAAGCCCTAGCTGACATCAGAGAGCAGGCATCCTGACAATGGATGCATTGTCTTTGGCTCTCTATCTATGAATTTCAGTCACACTGTACATTTCATAGAAACACAACAGTTATATTTCTTTTTTATTATTATTTATTTATTTATTTATTTATTTATTTATTTAGAGATGGAGTCTCGCTCTGTCGCCCAGGTTGGAGTGCAGTGGTGCAATGTCGGCTCACTGCAAGCTCCACCTCCTGGATTCACGGCACTCTCCTGCCTCGGCCTCCGGAGTAGCTGGGACTACAGTCTCCCGCCAACACACCACTCCCCGTTACTTTTTTGTGTAGTTTTAGTAGAGTCGGGGTTCACTGTGTTAGCCATGGTGGTCTCGATCTCCTGACCTCGTGAGCTGCCCACCTTGGCCTCCCAAAGTGCTGGGATTACAGGGGTGAGCCACAACGCCTGGCCTATATTTCTTTTTTAAAAGAATATCACTATGGAATAGGTTTTCCTGTTCCACAAGAAGAGGTATCCTGTGTCAGACAGGTATATCTTCGTAGGTCAAATCCAAGGAAGTGTTTGCCAAGACAGCTATATGTTTTCAGTGTAAATGGATTTTCTTTTATACATATTATTTCTTTAAAAGACTTTATTTAGGTACACTTTATGCATGTGAAGTTATACTTCATAATTGGCATATAAGAAAATGGACATTATCGATAAAGTACATAATTTGGTAAGTTTTGACACATATATACCTCTATGAAATTATCAACACATCAAGATAATGAACATGTCCATAATCCCCCAAAATTTTCTTATGTCCGTTTATAATCTATCCTACATCTTTGTATACTACCCTGTCCCCAAAATGACAGTTCTTGCATTGATGTGTTTTCTGTCTCTATCAGTTTGCTTTTTCTAGAGTTTTACATAAATAGAATCATACAGTGTGTACTCTTATTGTTTGGCTTGCCATTTTTCACTCAATTTAATTATTTTGAGACTCATATATTCTGCTACACATATCAACAATAATCCTTAAAGTCACTTCTTCCTCTAACCTGCTATGATTTCAAGGAAGAGAAACCATATTTATCTGTTATCTTAAAATATCATTATATTTACTCACATTTATCATATTACCCCAGCTCTTCCTTATATTCTTAGTCCATCAATCACATTTCTTTCATTGTATTGTCCTTTGAGATATAATCTTTATTCAATCACATATCTTGGAAAGGAAGGATTTGAAAAGCTATCCTCAAGTATTTACAGAGGGAAAGTCATTTCTTGACTTGTCAAATCCATATATCTTCTAATGTTCTGTCAATGCTGCTCTCAGTTGATTGTATTACGCAGCATTCAGTGGGGCCTTTGCAGACTTCCTTATTTTCTAATTGATCTCAGTGTTTCTTCGTTTTATGTGTAATGTAACCCTATATCCTATTTCTTCCCCTTATCTATCAACCCAGCAGAAAATTATCCTAAAATTGTCCAAACAAGTTCCCTCAACTGGATTCTTCTCATCGTCACTACTCATGATTCATATCTTCATTTCCTTGCATCACTTCTTCACAAATTAGTCCTTTGGTTGCACCATAATACTGTTATTTGTCCCTGTAACTTTCTTTTTTGTGACTTTGTTTTTCAGAGAAAGAAAGAATAGGATGCTACTGGTAGAATACATTCCTTTTTATCTGAAATGCTCTTTCTCTTTCAGTTCCATTTTTACCAACCATTTTTTTTCTAGATTCACTTTGAAAATTTCTTTCTAAATCTTCTGAAATACATCCATTTTAAATATATGTCTCTTTTCTATGTGCTCCCATAACAATTCATATGTACCCCTATTACACATTTTATGTCATTAATTTTGTGGTAGGATGAAGTATGCATAAGACTATTTTCTTGCTTCTTGCAGGCTCTCAAATGACAGCTTTGAATCTTTGAAAATGCCTTGCATTCATGGGATGGTCAATAAATATTATTTCAGCAGCTTCATTGTCATTCTCCCTTCTCAAAGCAGATGTAAAAGCTTCCATGGTGACCTCCCCATCATCCCTATTCATGAACCAGTAGGTCTCTTTATAGTCAATTTCCTTCTTCTCCTCGCCATTGTTTCTTCCTTTAAACTTATAGATAATTAATATATGAAGGGGGAGAAAAGGAGTGACAATGTAGTAAGAGGTGATTATATCTAAGATTAAAAGTAGGCAGAGAGGTGGTCAGATTTAATAAAAATTCTTTTCCAGCAATTTCTCCCGTCCTATACCTTGAAATTACATGAGGAGAAGCAATATTATTTCTTCTGCTTAATGGCAGACTAATTTGATCTATTTTAAATTATCACCCATTCTTGACACATCATTTTACAAATCCACCTCTGTGTAGTCCCCGATACCTTTGTCCTGCTTAAAAAAAAAAAAAAAAAAGAAGAAGAAGAAAAGGAAAAGGAAAAACAGTGAACTTTCCCCCAAAGATAGGAATAAAAGTTAAAAGTTTAATTTCTATAATACTTTAAAATGCATTCTATGGCTTGGAGTGATTCACCTAACTGTCCTGAATTCACATTTTTAAAAAGAGAACTGCTTGAGCAAGTCACTTTACCTTTTGGGGATTTCAATTCTTCACCTGAAAAATGAAGGGGTTTGAAGTAGATGATCTCTGAAATTCCTTTTATCTTCAAGCATCCATAAATCTGTGACTCTATAATATGTGCCTTGCAGGAATCCTGCAAGAATTAATGCTTTTAAAATAATTTAAGACTCAAGGATGAAAGGTTTTATGCTAGTGCCAAAACTATTTTTATCAAGTGAAGCATGCCAGGGAAGTCTGTTGTGCCTGGGGATAGCTGCTGTCAGTGGCATCCCCAGCACTGCCTGTGCCCAACACAGCCCCAGATAGTAAAAGAGAATAAAAAGAATTCCACAGATGGAGCCAGAAATCATAGTGAGTAGAGAACACAGACATTCCTAAAATTCAAACAAGATCATGATATGATAACATGATACGCTGATAATATGTTCATGCAAACACTAGTGCTTACAGGGAAGCGTTCATGAAAGGATCTTGCCTTGGTGGCCTCACTAAGACCCATTGCCATGCCAGGGAAGGGGAGTTGGTGACATTCCTGTGTATCTGCTTGCACAGCGTATTCCCCATGACTTTTTGTGCTAAAGCTGTCCTGTCCTGACCCTTTCTGCCCTATCAAAGCAAACCTGTTTGGTACCCCCATTTTGGTTACCTAAGTAACCATCTTATCTTGCCTGAGAGTAGTCAATGAGCTATCAAAAATTATAATTAATACATAGTCCAGGACTGAATAGCAGGTCTATGACTCATAACCAGTAGTTATTTCACCACAGCTTATTATCTTCATATTCTCTTGTCTTAATACCTCTCAATACTGGTTGATGGATGTGTAATGAATCCCCTAGCTGCATATTGAAAAAAGGCTTCAATGTTTAAATGCAAAATATAAAGTAGATAGTTTAACATTTGGCAAGGCCAGTGGAGAAGATATTGTAAATTAACACTGCAAGAGCTGTTATGAATTCCTCCACGCCATCTAGGGATAATAAATAAACCATGGCTAATAGACTTATCTCATCAGTGGATTCCTATTTTAATTTCTGCCTGGATTTCATTTTCCAAATATGGAATGGGAAAATTAGAATTAAAACCACTGAACTCAGAGAATCATTTTTGTTCAGGGTAGATGAACGCCAGCAAATTTAGGACAGAAGACAGATGTATGGAATGTATTAGAGTAAGATGTACTGTGAGATTTTATCTAGGTCTTTATTGTGTGTGTGTGTGTACTCTTAATCCGGGGATCTTAAAAAATAGAATTTCTCCTGGTGGCTCATGCCTGTAATGCTAGCACTTTGGGAGCCTGAGGCAGACGGATCATCAGAGGTCAGGAGTTCGAGACCAGCCTAACCAACATGGCAAAACCCCGTCTCTACTAAAATTACAAAAAAAAAAAAAAAAAAAAAAAAAAAAAAAAAAAAA
>NW_016813121.1:1358177-1366933 GCF_001698545.2 Rhinopithecus bieti | reverse complement strand
AACAGTGAGACATTGTTCATCTCCATGGTACACTGAGAACCCCAGAATTCTTCTCCTTTTAAGTGATATTTTTGTGGCCATGCCTGTACGTAACATAAAACATTTCTGCTTTGTCACATAATTCATTAGAAAAATTCTTGGCTGGGCATGGTGGCTCAAGCCTGTAACCCCAGCACTTTGGGAGGCTGAGGCAGGCAGATCATGAGATCAAGAGATTGAGACCATCCTGGCCAACATGGTGAAACCCCATGTCTACTAAAAATACAAAAATTAGCTGGGCATGGTGGCGTGTGCCTGTAGTCCCTGCTACTTAGGAGGCTGATGCAGGAGAATTGCTTGAACCCGGGAGGCGGAGGTTGCAGTGAGCTGAGATCACGCCACTGCACTTCAGCCTGGTGATACAGCGAGACTCCGTCTCAGAAAAGAAAAGAAAAGAAAAGAAAAGAAAAGAAAAAAAAGAAAATTTCTGCTTCAAAATAGCAGTGCTCTACCTTTAGCATGCTTCAGAATTACCTGAAGAAATTCTAATTTTGCAGAGATTCTGATTCCGAAGTTCTGGGTGGGGTCTAAGCAACTATCTAACAAGCTCCCATGTATTTGATTGAGGTCCATATTTTGAATACTACTACCCTATACTATGAGCATTCCTTTTATAATTTCATTTTTATTATTACCTTTACTTGCCACTCAACAATGACAATAATGATGCTTTTTGTTTTAGGTTAAGGAGAGTAAAAGTCATAAAAAATTTAAAAGGTTAAAATGAGTGCCTAATATATACTAACACATAATGATTTTTGTTAATCTGTATGTTTCCTCACATTAGTAATCCTAAATGATGATAATTTTGCCAAGGTTTACGTTGCTATTGGTGACCATCAACCCAGAAGATATAAGTTATCAGAAATTGCTTACTGTGAAATTTTCAAATGAAATTTAATAGAAAAAGCGATTATGCTAGACACTCGTTTGTAAGTATGAGCCTGAAAACTTTGCTGCAAATTAAAGTTGTAAAAAATGGACTGTATTTAAATAATGTGGGAGCATGCTCTTTTAAAGGATGACTGAAGATGCTATTGTGAATTTACATCTGTCATGAATGAAGCAATCAAATCAAGATTGAAGTGAAACAGTTGATGAATATTACATGTGACTTCTTTTAATGATTTGAACATTTATGGAGCCCAGCTGCCTACCAATGCGCATTTTACATTATGATATATTGTCTGCATTATTGAATGGCCAGCCCTATGCGTGGTGATTTTAGGGGATTCAGAAGCCCTTCATACCCTGGTTTTCTCGTGGAATATTTATTTTACCCCTTCTGAGATTTTTTTCCCAGCCTAGTGTAGAAAAAAATCATAGGCTTTGGAATTAGGCAGGTCTCAGTTAAAATCCTGGCACAGATAATGACAGAATAACCTCTATGATTCTGCTGCAAAATGGCACCAAAAATATCTGCCTGACAGTGTTGTTGTGAGCATTAGAAACAATATAAGTTAACTATCCTTTACTTAAATAAAACGCCCAGCAGGTAGCAGCTATTTTCTATGGAGGAGCAATGTTTTCATAAGCTTCCCTGAGAATGACCTTCCCTCCAGACAAATCCAATAATCATATAAAAATGACAAATGTTAATATAAAAATATTGATACAAAATACAGTAGATATACAGTGACTCTAATAATTGCATGCATTTCTGAATGCATATTTACTTAATTTTTTTATAATTAAATTTCGAATTTCTAACATTAAATGCATCACCTACTCTGAGCTTTAAACAGACAATAATAAATTTTTATAACAGTGTAGATTCTGAATTGACTATATCAGATATTATATTAAGAACTAATACATGCTGCATATTCTACATCTACTGATAAGGACTGAAATTGGAGAAATAGTTCTGAGAAACTATAGAAAATAGTGATGAACATTTAAAAATAAAATCAAACTGAGTCTTCAACTAAAAGAGACTTCTGAATCAAACAAGGCAGATGGAAAATATTAAAGAAAGAAAAGAATAGGATTTTTAGAAGAGGCAAAGTAATTACAGTTAGTTCAGAATGTGGACAAATGGCAAGCCCTAATCATTATGGTAGGCATAAGATGAGACACACATGAGACATAAAATTGTGATTCACAACTTTGGGAATAAGAATTTCAAATGCAATTGATAAACGCACTGAATGCTGTCACAATGAATAGGTTTTGCTCAACTGGTTGCGTGAGGTATCAATACTATTTAAAGAGCTGATTAAGTGGATTGGCATTTAAGAACAAAAAGCTACAAAATCATATACAAGATTGCAATTCAATAATGGGTCAATAAAGGTTAAAATTAAAACAATATACATTAGTTTTCAAAAGATTCATCATTGGACTCTAATCATATCTGAATATGATTATTAGTTGTCTTTACAACGACTATATGATTAAATGCATTAACGTGTTAATATTTTATTATTAGTAACTAAAATCTGTTAAAACAAAAATGTCTGTGTGGGTATAGCTATTGTGATTCTTCTTTATCTCATAGAGACAGAATAACAGGATTTCAACCTATTCCACTACTTAATTTGTGATCAAAATTTCCCAGAGTCTCAGAGTTCAATATTATGGAAAGTATTAAATAAAGAATACTTAGATTATTCCCAAAACCTTGTCTGCTTTAGAATAAAGACATTGTAAATTATTCTGCTATCACTACTATTTAATTGCTATTAGTCTTTTGGAAATTTCTGCCCTTGTTACTACTGATCTCACTCCATTATGGCACTGGTATACCTCTGTCTTCAACATGGGAAAGCTTGCATCAGAGTAATGATTACCCCCATTCCTATTTATTTATTTATTTGTTTTGAGATGGAGTTTCACTCTTGTTGTCTAGGCTGGAGTACAGTGGTGTGATTTTTGGCTCACTGCAACCTCCGCCTCCCGGGTTCAAGTGATTCTCTTGCCTCCGCCTCCTGAGTAACCTGTATTACAGGCGCCTGCCAGTACACTTAGCTAATTTTTTGTATTTTTAGGAGAGACATGGTTTCACCAGGTTGGCCAGGCTGCTCTCGAACTCCTGACCTCAGGTAATCCACCTGCCTCGGCCTCCCAGAGTGCTGGGATTACAGGAGTGAGCCACTGCACCGAGCCATCCCCCATTCCTTTAAACTAGAGATTTGGACAAAGTTTATGTGACAGGCGAAAAGAGAGCTAATTTTGACTGTGTGAAACATGTAAATTTTCACTGCACTAAAACCACAGTCTTTTAGTTCATCAAATGCTTAATGGTATTCCTACAAGATTTGTCAGACTTAGCTGGATTTTTGCTGATTTTCATATCACAGCTTTTAAAAGATAAGTCACCTTCAATAACTTTCACATTTACACAATCATCCAAACGTAGGAGCATTCATTTAATGCACAGCTTTTGTTTGCTCTATTCCATAGTCATCTTTAACACTATCGATTGACAGTCATTAAACAGAACCCAAAAGGTCAATTGCTTTTTATGAAGAAAGGAAATACTGTAAACTACAAATCACTTACCCATTTCAGAACTTAGGATTTTCATTAAATAGATTTCCTTAAACCAAATCAACCTATTTGTTGAGCATCTAAATTATGTTAAGAGAGAACAATTAATCAGTTCTGATTTTGGGGACCCACCCTTCCAAATGGGGCACACTAAAATGCTGTTAAATAAGACCTCTAAAAAACACAAAGAATATTGCCTTGTGTTTTATCAGATCAACAAAACACTACATGCTACCTTATAAAACTTACAGGAAATGGCAGGGAATCTATGATCCTGAATTCCCTTGTTGATGTTCTTGTAACCTAGCATGCCCACTCAAAATTTTATTTTGATTTTTGAAATAAAATTATGGCTACAGTCTTACTTTACTGCAGCCAATTGGGTTATATATTTTTAAATAACATTAATATTTTTACTGATAAGTTATTTGTTTTTATGTCAGTATGTTCTGTATACTACATGATTTAACTAAAATCTAACTGCTTAAGGACCACCATATAATAGTTCCATTAAGACTAAATATGCATAGATACAATGATTGACCCATGTCTTACTGGCCTAACTCAAAACTGATAACTGAAGGAAAGGAGAGCTCACACAATAGCAGGTTAATTCTTTTTGATAGGTATGACTTTTTTGATTTGCTTTGTCAGATTCCTATTTAGAATAAATATGCAGGCTTTGAAGAAAGATAATTCTGAATTTGAATCCAGGCTCTGCCATCTAGTGGTTATGAGACCTTAAGAAAATTATTTATCCTCTTGGAGCTTCAATTAGTTTATCTAGAACTCTATAACAATGATTACTGCCCACCTAGGACTTTTTTGAAGATTAAATAAGACAATGTATGCAAGGGTCCTGTCTCTTAGTAAGGGTCCCATGAATGTAAATTAGTATAATTAACATCATTAATATTAATAGCATCATTGTTACATTATAATTCCTTATTAGTAAATTATATAGTAGACAACTTGGTTTATGAAATTTGTTATTTTATTGCTTAAAAGCATAAAGGTACTAGTTATAGTTATAGAGGAAAAAACAACTACTAAATATAAGACTCAGAGTGCTGGAGCTGCTGAAGATACTGGATAGACTGAAGATACTGGATAGACTGAAGATACTGGATAGACAAGAGGAGAAAAAAACTGAAAGATGGTCACAAGGAGTTGACATCAAATCCATTTCACATTTTTCTGGTCTGAGGCTAGACCTGTCCTTAAACAAATGCCATTTCACATTACTGCACAGACAAAGACCTAGGCATGGAAAAGAGGGGAGGATTGGTTGGTAGGTGATAGGAGTGGAATCAGCAGCAGTCTCTGTGTCTACCATGTCAGTGTTTTAAGTGCTAGGCTTCTCCAACTCTGCTGAAAGCCTGCTTTGGAACAAACAGTTCTTTTATATTTAATATATAAGTTTGAAAACAATAGTAACTAAAGACAGTATTAACGTGAAAAGATTCTTATTTGTCCATTTAGAAAAGGACAAGAATAACAAAACTGGTAGGACAGATTTTAACACTTGTGGGGTGATTAAAAAATACCTAGCAACCACAGAGCATCAAGGTGGAATTGTTTCATTTCTTTCTATGTATTGGATGTTTTCCTTGATAGACATGCTAACTGTATAACTTTATAAGTCTGAGTCTTTTCCCCATGAAAATAAGAAAAGCTAAGGGGAAAATGCAAATGCCACTTTTATTGACATAATTCTATTGTCTCCTACTCATAGACACAAAATGTTTAGTTCATTTGTAAGCAGACTTGCTCTGAAAATAAGTGAGTATCTCTTTTCTTTTGCCTCCGCAATCCCTGTTCTGCCCTGCTATTTTCCATTGATGTATATTAGGAAAAAAAAAAAAAAAAACAGAAATTGGTAATATTTCCTCGTATTTGAATTTTTTTATTTTTATTAAAGAATATTCTTCTAGTGCAGGAGTCTGCCACCTACAGCCCAAAGGCCAGATTCAGACTGCTACCTGTTTATTTATAATTTGTAAACTAAGAATGGGGTTTTCTTCTTTAAATTGTCAAGGTAAGAAAATAAGAAAAGAATAATAATTTTTTGCAAGTGAAAAATGTATGAAATGCAAATGTCAGTGTCCATAATTAAAGTTTTATTAGGACATAACCCTGCTCATTTGTTTATGCATTGTCAATGGCTGCTTTCATACCACTGCAGCAGAGTTGAGTATGTGACACAGACCACATTTTGCACTCTCATTGCTTTGCACTGCTATTTGGTTCACTGTAAATCATAGTGACACAATTACAATTCTACAACATTTCTGATGCTGTGAATATTGCTGTACCACATTTTTAAAATTTGTTGTTACAGGTCATGTCAAAACAAAAAAAAAAATAGACTCTGAATGTTGCAGTCTTATAGTACAATGGAGTGTTGATTATTTCATTGTCAAATTAGATGAAAAAAATTTGTTTTTTAAGCAAATATTATCATTACCAGACTAAGCAAGCATCACATCTCTAACTCAGAGATTAACAGCAATCTGAAAAAAAAAGAAAATTGTAAATGGAATATCTTATCATGATAGAATTTCTTCAAAAAATAAAATACAAAAATGAGGCCGCAACTGAATTTCTCAGCAGCTCACTTATCAGCCAAGCAAGGAAATTCTTTTGCTGATGTTGTATTATAAAATCATGAGTGATTGCAACAACTGAAGAAATGTAGCTAGAGAAAGTAATTAGGACTATCAACTTTCTGGCAAGAACAGTTTCTCAAAGAACTGAAAGCACTGTGAGTATATCAATAGTCAGCTAAAAGTGAAAAAGGCAAATGATCTTGAGAGGCTTTTCTTGACTCTTGATGATCAACTCATGTTATCAATACTAGTCAGTTGTTCCTTATTAGAGAAGTCAATGGTAAGTTGGAAGTGACTGGAAAATTAACCTCTATCAATATGCTTATACATGAGAATGTTCTCAAAAAAGCCAAGAAAACACTAATTAAGCACTACCTGAAGTGGAATCTGCTAAGATGTGTTATAACTGATGGTGATAAAAATATGTATGAAGCAGAAAATAACTTAATTTTTATAAATTTACAAAGCTTGTGAAAATGTAAGGTATTTAAACCCCTTGCTATGCATTTATTATTCATTAGCAAGTACTTCGCAGAAAATATTTGAATCTGTTGTGTGCTATAGAACCATATCATCAACAGTAAATTTCCTTCACTCTTGCAGACTTAACTATTGGGTGATTGTGAGCTCAGGGCCCAGACTAAATTTTTTTTTGAATGAGAAGTACTCTCTCTGGGTGCGGTGGTTCACGCCTGTAATCCCAGCACTTTGGGAGGCTGAGGCAGGTGGATTGCATGAGCTCAGGACTTTGTGACCAGCCTGGGCAACATGGTGAAACCCAGTCTCTACTAAGATACAAAAAATCAGTCAGGTGTGGCAGTGTGCACCTGTAGTTTCAGCTACTCAGGAGGCTGAGGCAGGAGAATTGCTTGAACCTGGGAGGTGGAGGTTGCAGTGAGCCAAGATTGTGTGCTGCACTCTGGCCTGGGTGACACTGGGAGACAGAGAGAGACTCCATCTCAAAAAAAAAAAAAAAAAAAAAAAAAAAAAAAAAAAAAAAAAAAAAAAAAAAGAAGAAGAAGAAGTACTCTCAATCACTATTATAAAACACTGAGTAGTTTTGAAATTAGATTTTCTTATAGAATTAAAAGTGTTTCTTAATGAACATAAGAAACGCCAAATAGTGCTTATCTGTGAAATGTATATTTCAGTAGTCATTTACACAAAAACTGATATTGTTTGAGTCACAAATAATGTCAAATGCTGTATATGCATTGTGCTGCCAAACATTAGGACAATTAACTAGATGAATTGTCCTATTCATCTTACACAAATTAGTAGTGAGCTAAACTATAGTTCTGACCGAAAATACAGTTACAGCAACATTTTTGTGACTATGATGAAAGTGCAAAGGAATTTTCTTATTTCAAAATCCATTTAACTGCAACTGAGGAGTTTCCCTCTAACATTCAATTGGAAGTGATTAACTGCAATGTAATCACATGTTAAAAGTCAAATATCAAGAGAAGTATCCAGTAGAATACAGAGATTCCTTTTATTTAAGATATAAAGAAATCCAATTAAATCATATGCTTGTAGATTGTTAACAGTAGTTGGCAGTACCTGTGTGAAAGACATTTCATAGATGAAACACACAAAATTTCATTCCAGGTCAACATTAAGAGACTAATATTTGCAATTAATTTTGATGGTTGAGAATTCTAAATTTGAACCCCGTCATAGGAGGATTTTTTTTTTTTTTAATACACTGCTATAGCAAATTACCACAAACTTAGTGGCTTACAACTCCCTTTTATTATCTCACAGATATTTAGCTCAAAAGTCTGAGTACAATGTGGCTGCTCTGAGTCCTCTGCTTAGAAGTCTCTTGAAACCAAAATCAAGGTATTAACGTAGCTGTCTTTCTTTCTGGAGACTCTGGGGATAATTCTACTTCTAAACTTGTTCAGATTTTAAATAAATTTGATTTCTTTTGGTTGTGTAACCGAGGCCCCCATTTCCTTGCCGACTGTCAACCAGGGGCTAATCTTGGCTCTTAGATACTCCAGACACCTTCTTTTTCATGCTTTCCATGTGGCCACTCCACCTCTGGCAAGCAAAGTCCCTCTCATGCTTCTAATCTCTCTAACTTACTTTGCTGCATCTCTCTGACTCTAGCTTCAGAAAGTTCTCTGCCTCAAAGTGCCCACCTGAATAATTCTGGCAAATCTTCCATTTTAACCCCCATAACCCTAATTATATCTGCAATGTCCCTTTTGTTATAGCATGTAGTCAAAGGCCACAAGGATTAAGATGTAGACATATGTCTTGGGCTATTATTCTGCCTACTATATCCAACTAAGCAAATGTGATTACTCAAAAAGAATTCCATTCTTCTTCTTAGTAGATTTATGTTACAAATATTATACTGTATTATTACTATTATATTTTGTTAATTAAATTATACTCTACTATTACTATTGGACTTTGTTAATTAAAATGTATGAAAATCTGTTTTCTCTTGTTATATAGATACCCATATTATATTCTCTATTTTGTCTTTTGGCCCATAAGCCTAAAATATCTAGCTCTTTACAGAAAAAGCTTGCCAATATCCTATCTAGTGAAAAAGTGTGTGTGTGTATATACGTGTGTGTATATATATATATATATATA
>NW_016813121.1:1353424-1355684 GCF_001698545.2 Rhinopithecus bieti | reverse complement strand
TTTTTTTTTTTTTTTTTTTTTTTTTTTTTGTGGCAAATTTGACATAGGCATTGGAATATTTCCCCTGGATTCACGAATAGGCAAGGTAGGAGAAAGTCAAGAAATAGACATTTATTCTTAAAAAGGACATATCCAAAATAGGCCAAGAACACAGAATATTTTTCCACTCCGCAGCCTGAATATCAGAATGAACAGGGCCTCTGGGTGGGCAGGCCTGACTTTAAATTTCAGTTAACTACCAAACTCTGAACCTCAGTCCTAGCATCTGTAATAATGGATAACAATTTCTATGCCACAGGTTTCTTTAGTAATGAATTACACAATAAATACAAGGTAAATAGCCTACTGTTTAGCATACAGTAAACTTTCAACATAGCTAAGTTTCTCTGCTGACTATCATAAATTTCTCACACACAACTACATCCTTCTTAATGTCTACAATCATATAATAGCAAAATATATCTATATACATTTATTTATAGCTATTAAATATAGGTAAAATAATTTCACTCTCCAGCAATTATGTACTTCCTTTGACGTCAGATAAGCATTTTGAAGGCAAGAAGCACATTTAATAATTCTTTTATAACTTTGTATAATATGCGTACTAATTCTATTAATATATTTGAATAAATATATTTGATATTTCACTTAATCCTCATGCTAGTCTAAGAGGCGTGAGCTTTTATTATCCCACTTTACAGATGAGGAGGCTAAAGTTTAGAATGGTTAAGTAATCCGACCAACGTAACACCACTAGAAGGTGGCAGAAGATGGATTTGAGGGATTTGAACCTAGATTTGTCTGTATCCAGAGTCCATATATTTACCATGCTGTATTGCCATCATTCCTAAAACAGAGCAGAAATGTCAGTTTCACTGCTTTTATGCTTATTTTTAAAGTGAATTCAGGAGGTATGCTACCTGCTTTTAATGTACATATCTACATTTAATCTATCACCAAATTATATCTATGTTCACTTGTAAGTAACTCTCAAATTCTTTCATTTCACATCATCCTTGTGCTATTACCTTCATCCAGGCTGTCCAAGTCATTGGCTCAAATAACTGTATTAGCCTCCTAAAAGGTCACTCAGCCTTCATTCTTGCAGTCTTCATTCCTTTCAACACTGTAGCAGAGATATACTATATCCTAAAACTCAAGACTATTCTTGTAACACTTCAGTGACTCCACATTGCTATGAAGAAACTCCCACTCTTCAATTTCACCCAATCCCAGTACTCTCCAATTCTAATACAATGTGTGCTCCATGAAAGTAGCAACCCTTTCCAACTTCCATAGGAGGGTTTTATACATTTTGGTTTTTCAGTAAATCTTTGGTGAGTGCATTGAACAAATGTGGTTTCCATGCCTCTTTACATTCTTGTATTTGCCCACCATACCTTTGTCTTTTGCTACTTCTTCCCCTGAATTTACACTTCAGCTATAATGAATTTGTTTAGATCCAGAAAATCACCAAGAAGAGAAACAAGTATCAGAAACATACAATGCTAAAAACAAGAAAGATAAGCCCCAGACAATCCATTAATACCGGGAGAGCTGAGGCTGGTGACCAGGCAGCTAGGAGGGCCAAACAAAGAGATATTTGGGAGCAAAAGGAGAATGTACACAAGACAAACAGGAATTGAGACCCACTTCATCAGCCACAAGGATCACACCTCAAGATTGAGGTTAGCCTGTTGTATCTTATCCTTAGTGACTTTTATATTTCTTTTATCTACTGTAGTTCTCATCCATACTTCTCTTACACTGGGAAAGCTATTCTAGAATAAATTAAGTAGCTATTATGTGATTACGTGTCAGGCATTTTGCTAGAAATTAGGGTACAAGTCTAGAGAGTATTAGGAATTCTCCCCAGGAAGCCTACAGTCTATGTAAGAAGTAGACATGGATTACCTCAATGCAATAGAATGAAGACTACACAGGCGGGGGGCGGTGGCTCAAGCCTGTAATCCCAGCACTTTGGGAGGCCGAGGCGGGCGGATCACAAGGTCAGGAGATCGAGACCATCCTGGCTAACACGGTGAAACCCTGTCTCTACTAAAAAATATAAAAAACTAGCCGGGTGTGGTGGCGGGCGCCTGTAGTCCCAGCTACTCGGGAGGCTGAGGCAGGAGAATGGCGTGAACCTGGGAGGCGGAGCTTGCAGCAGTGAGCTGAGATCCGGCCACTGCACTCCAGCTTGGGCGACAGAGCGAGACTCCGTCTCAAAAAAAGAAAAAAATAAAATAAAATAAAA
>NW_016813121.1:1276846-1353314 GCF_001698545.2 Rhinopithecus bieti | reverse complement strand
AAAAAAAAAAAAAAAAAAAAAAAAAAGAATGAAGAATACACTAAATTTTACAGTTGCTCAGCAAAGAAGGGGCACTTTGCCAAAGATGAGGTCTCACAGAAAGACATTTCATCACAGTTTCTATAAATGTCTGTTGATTTTGCCTATGTCAACAAGATAACTAAATCCCCAGACCGTCTCCATGTTTTCTGGAGACATGTCGGTATATATGTGTGGCATGCGAACAGTCATATAAAACTTGGATTTTTACTCATTTTGCTTACATTGCTTTGTTTGGCTAAAAGGCTGAATATATTTGCCAAGGTCATAGTAGAATTCTTCACTTTGTTTGACAGGCTGAAGACTAAATTTTTGAATGTCAAACATAGTCTGAGTTTTTTTTATCTAATGTCATTTCGCTTATATTTTCTGAAGAAATTTGTTTTTTCCAGCAAGAAATCTCTATTGGAAGCAAAGTCATCTGCTGATTCTGCTACACCAGCAGTTAGGCTCTTCAATCTCTTTCCTCTCAATTTCTACATCATTCTGAAGGGGGAAAAAAAAAAATCATCATAAGGGGCAGGGGTTCGAACTGTATAAGAGCACCCAGTTCTTTCCTATAATAATCCCAAATTGGCTATAAATTCTACCCAAATCTCTTCACCAATATGCTATAATATTGAATGGGAAGTTATTCAGAAATCACAGTTGCAGCTCCTAGGAGCAGTGGTGTATCAAGGGTTGCAATGGACGAGGAGAGGTGGAAGCACTCCACCCCAGGTATAGGCAATAATAGCATTGACTGTAGGAAAGTTAAAGAAATAATAAAACAGACTAAACACTGGTCTGCTTTTTATTGTCACAATGTATTTTTATTCTAAACAATGTTAGGGGTCAAACACTCCTTCCTACTAGATTAGAACACTCTCTCTGTGCCAAACCCTCCCTACAAAGTCCCCTTCTTACTGCCTATATCTCTCTTTCTCCTCTACCCTACTTGTCAAGGGATGCTGTTACCAGAAGTAGGGAATATTGTACTCTTCTATTGTTGTTCTCTTTACAGTGATATGAATGTTGATATCTGATAATATAATGATAAATACAGAGCCCCATTAAGGGACAACATCCCAATTGGTTCCCCATTAGATGCCTCTTTAATGGTGAGTGTGATGCCCACTTTTGCTCAAAAAAAGGCTTCATAAAATTCTTTAATTTGTCAAACTCTGATGGTAGAACTATCTTGTCAAGGAATGGGATTCATTTTCATGGTTAGGACTATGCAAGGTAATTAATGAGAAACTCATCCTTAGTAAGCAGGTTTCTCTCTGGGTACAGTAACACCACCAAAACCTCAGTTTGGTAACCAACAATCCAATTTTAATGTAAGCACACATTTTGGGGAAAAGATGCAGTTTCATGACAAACATTAAGAGAGAAATATATTCTGGTTCATCCAGAAGAAAGATACACATTTTTAGAGTACTTTGAAGAAGGCCTTGTTAAAAACATTTCAGAAAAAAAAGAGTTTCTGCTGGGAGAAAGGTAAAAAAGGAAGAAAAAAATGAAAACAGGAATGAAGAAAAAGATGTAGAAAATCCTTCAGCTATGTTATAGATTAAAATTTACCAACTTGTATTACTATTGGATTTAAGAAGAAAATAAATCTAAAAGTGCTTTCAAAAATTTGTTGTACTTCCTCCCAAATTAGAAAACGTTTATTTAAATGATTAAAAATTGAATATGCACAAAGCAGCATGTCATCTTTGTGCATTGATCCAATAAGACTGCACCATACTGTAATTTGGCAAGCAGTATTTAATCTTCAGTCTAGCTATTCCTCTGTGGTCACAATATTCCAAGTATTTTTACGGCTTATATCTTTTTCCAGACCAATACCAAAGCTTGTGTTCTTGAGTGGTGGGCCACTCTCAATCTTTAATGGCTCTGTGTTTGATATTGTGCAAATACGTGAATCACCGGGGAAGACAGACAGAGACTTGGGTAGGGAATCAGAGGCTGCTCTTTGTTAAGATGTGGCAAACCTAGCAAAGGAATCCCAGGAAATCAAAGTCTAGAATATCATAAAATCACAGCTGGAGAAAAGTTAATCATCACCTTGTTAAATTCTATTACAGGCACACTTCGTATTATTGCACTTCACTTTATTGTGCTTTGCAGATATTGTTTTTTTTTTTTTCCTACAAACCTTCAATTTGTAGTAACCCTGCATTGAACAAATTTATTGGTGTCATTTTTTAAACAGTGTGTGCTCACTTTGTGTCTAGATATCACACTTCAAACTTTTAAATTAATATTATATCTGTTATGATGATCTGTGATCAGTGGTCTTTGATGGTTCTATTGTAATTGTTTTGGGATGCCATAAACTGCACCCATACAAGATTGCAAACTTAAATTACTGTGTGTGTTCTGAATGTTCCACCAATGAGCTGATCCTTCATCTCTCTCTCTCTCTCTCTCTCTCTCTCTCTCTCTCTCTCTCTCTCTCTCTCTCTCTTTCTCTTCAGGTCTGCCTATTCCCCTTAGATACAACAATATTGAAATTAGGCCAATTAATAATAACCCTAAATGGCCTCTAAGTATTCAAGAATGTGAAAGGAAGAGTTGAACATTTCTCACTTTAAATGAAAAGCTAGAAATGATTAAGCTTAGTGTGAAAGGCATGTCAAAAGTTGAGACAGTCAGGAAGCTAGGCTGAGAGAAGTGAAGATGCTTCAAATAAAAACCTTGAAACTAGCAGAGGTTGCTTCATGAGGTTGAAGGAAAGAAGCCATCTCCATAAAAATACAAAGTGAATCAGCAAGTGCTAATAAAAAAGCTGTAGTAAGTTATCCAAAGATCTAGCTAAGGTAATGAATACAAGTGGATACACTAAACAACAAATTTTCAATGTAGACACAGCAGCTTTATATTAGAAGAAGATGCCATGTAAGCTAGAGAGGAGAAGTCAATGTCCTGCTTCAAAAGACAGGCTGACTCTCTTGTAAGGAGTGGATATGTCTGGTGACACATTGATCATTCCCAAAATCCTAGGGACCTTAAGAATGATGCTAAATCTATTCCACCTGTACTAAATAAATGAAACAACAAAGCCGGGATAACAGCACATCTGTTTACGGCGCACTTTACTGAACATTTTAAGTCAGCTGTTCAGACCTATGATTTAGAAAAGAGTCCTTTCAAAATATTACTACTCACTTGTTAAAGCAGACTAAATATGGCCTGAGAAGGGCTCCATACTTCTATATTTGAGTGCTTGTGGATGAACTGTAACCTAGCTTAATAGACAAAATTGAAAACCTAACTTAATAGTATGCACCCATAACAATAGCTGGGCGTTGGGCAATCCCAGCAGCCATACTTCAACCACTCGTAGACTGCTGAGTGTTAAAACTGCATTCAAATAAGGCTAACACAGAGCTGTAACAAATCTTGCTGTTTCCATATGTCACTTCCAATACCTGTATGTCACTTTACCTTTTTTTCTCTATAAATTTGTTCTGAGCACGAGGCATCCCTGGAAAATTTCTGTGAATGTGCCATGATTCTGGGGGCTGCCTAATTCATGAATCATTTATCACTCAATTAAACTCCTTTCAATTTAATTTGGATGAAGTTTTTCTTTTATCACATTGAAAATGCACCTGGTTGCCCACCAGCTCTGATGGAGTCATACAAGAAGATGATCGTTGTTTTCGTGCCTACTAATACAACATCCATTCTTCAGCCCAGGAATCAAGAAGTAATTTTGACCCTCAAGTCTTATTATTTAAGAAATAAATTTTGTAAGGCCCTTATCTGCCTTAGATACTGATTTCTCTGATGAATCTCGGCAAAGTAAACTAAAAACCTTCTGAAAAGAATTCACCATTCTGGATGCCATTAGAACATTTACAATTTATGGGAGGAGGACAAAATATCATTATCAATAGGAGTTTGGAAGAAGTTGATTCCAACCCTTATGGATAACTTTGAGGAATTTAAGACTTCAGTGGAGAAAGCAACAGCAGATGTGGTAGAAATAGCAAAATAATTAGAATTAGAAGTGAAGCCTGAAGATGAGACTGAATTGCTGCGATCTCAATATAAAATTTTAATGGATGAAGAGTTGTTTCTTATAGATGAGCAAAGAAAGTGGTTTATTGAGATGGCATCTACTGGTGAAAGTGCTGTGGATGTAGTTGAAGTGACAACAAAATATTTAGAACATTACATAAATTTAGTTGATAAAGTAGTACAGGGTTTGAGAGGAATGACTCCAATGTTGAAAGAAGTTCCACAGTGGGTGAAATGCGATCAAACAACATTGCATGCTACAGATAAATCTTTCATGAAAGGAAAAGTCAAGAGATGTGGCAAACGTCATTATTGTCTTATTTGAAGAAATTTCCACAACAGCTCTAACCTTCAGCAACCACCACCCTGAGCAGTCAACTGCCATCAACGTCAAGGCACAACCTTCCACCAGCAAAAAGATTACAACTTGCTGAAATCTTAAATGACATTAGCATTTTCAGCATTAAAGGATTTCTTCATTAAGCTAGGTACATTTTTAGATGTAATGCTATTGACAACTAATAGACTACGATACGGAGTAAAGATAATTTTTATATGCACTGGGAAGTCAAAAAATTTGTGTGACTTGCTTTATCACAATAGTTGCTTTATTGTGATGGTCTGGAAATGAACCTGCAATTTTTCTGAGATACAAAACATTAACTGTACTTTGTTTTAGTTTGTACATATGAATCTAAGGTTTATTGACATGTCATGATTTGATCAAGGTGATATAGTGGTTAAGCAGTTAAGTGGTTAAACTAACTAGTAGAAAAAAAAAAAAAAAACACAAAACTTGATTGTCTGAAATCTTCTCCAGAACTTCAACTACTTTCCACCATAGAAAAATACTACTTCTAGAGAAAATTCCATACTTATGATTCATTTATAAATGGGACAAAAGTGAGTGTCTACAGCCTTTCTTTTTTTGCACTTTTAAACATATAGTTGGATATTTCACCATTAGAATAAGAATGGTGTTTATCGTAGGCTTCAAACAAACAACATGCAACAAAATAACAAGACTGAACCTATGAGTCATCTTTGATGTACCATCTTAAATAGGATGAATTTTAGGTTATCCATTAATGCAAATTCTATCTAAACTTCTTGTTACTTTAAGAAAAGATGTTTGCATGAACTCCTTAGGTCACTGAGTTTCATCTCAAAGATATAGTGAACAGAGATAGAAGATTTTCCAGGTGAATAATATATATGCTTATATTCTATTTAAATAAAGATAATTTAAATAAAGATATGCTTATATCCTATTTAAATAATTTTTTTAATATCAGATATTATTGGACTTCCTTCCTGTACCATTATAAAGCTTTTAACATACATAAATTAAAATCAGTAAGGCAATTCGTTTGCCAGATTATAGTTCTATTTTCCATTTAGAAAGCAGTCTCCAGAAGCAAATTTGCTTCATACAGAAAAACTCAGCATCAAGGTTACTGTTAGCTCTCCAAGACCCAAACATCCCCAACATCTTATCATGCTTCTTCCTAAAGAAACTGGTTTAAAATAAAACAAAGCAAAATAAACCCTGCATAAACTCCCCTATGACAATGTGCTCAGAGAGGAGGTTGGCCCCATTCCCAGCACCAGCGTGAGTCCAGATTGGCTTCAGCCAATTACCACATTATCATTCCTCTCACCAGTGATTGATTTAGACATGGGCATGGGAAATGAGACTTAAGAGAAAATCTATTGGAGGCCTTCTGGGAGAAGCTTCTTCACTCTTACAAGACACAAGAGCTGAGGCAGCTTCTTCCTGGGGATCTTGTCTGTCTGCGTGTGTTGCCTGTGGAGCAAGCATGAGCACAGAGCTCAAGCTGCGGGCATGGGCAAGGCCGAGAGGAAAAGGACCCGGGTCCTTAATGACACTCTTGAGTCTCTAAATTAACCAGCTCTATAACTGCTGTTCTTGTGGACATCTTGTTATGTGAGATAAGAAATGTCCTTATTATTCAAGCCAGTTGCAGCTGGATTCATCCAAAATGCTAAAGACCAAAATTGCCTCTAAAATGTAAAATGTTATCTCTCGGATATGCCCTTCTGCATACAAGAGGCCTGAGCCAAGCGATGAGGCTAATCCCTGGCAAACTCCTTAAATCCATCACAGAAGAAGGTCAAAGAGCATTTTCTTAAAACCCACAAGCTAGCATTGCTTGAGATGGCAGTGGCAGAACAAGCCTGATGTAAAATGACAAAAGGGGGTCAGATGATAGCCCTGAACTTATAATCAGGACTGAAGGTAAACAGGGCAAAAAATCCAGAAAGAGAGTGAGAGAGTTTCCTGCCTGATCATCAAGCTCATCTGCCCTTCTCCCTAGGCACACAGTTAAACTGCATGTTTCAGCCTCCCGGGAGGTTAAGTGCGAATCAGAGAGATGCATGAAAAAGTGATGTTTTTCATGCATTTCAGAAGAAGCCATCAAAACCTCCCAGGTGTGCTTCTTTGGGCCCTTTTCCCATTTGCAACTCATAGGCTAGGAAATGACCTCAGGAAGGACTTTGAAGTCATCAGTGGAAGGTGGATGAATGGCTTTGTGGAATCCAGGCCTGAGTTTGATTCCTTTCCTGGATGACCAGAAATATTCACAAGGGACTGCTAACCTTGAACAAGATACAACTTTGTTTTATTCCACTGAGCTTTGGAGGCTTAGCATGTTAGAATGGTTAGAATTGGTAGTTTTACAGCATTAATTAATATGGCAAACTTACTGAGTTTTTATGAATACTGCTATGAGTGAATTGAACAAGTGAGTAAATGTAATCTATATTTATAAACAAACAGGATCAATTAATTAGGTGTCCTATTTAAAACACCTAGGAAGTAAATTATGGAATTGGCCTAGAACTCAGCTATTCTGTGTCCAAGTCCTGTTTTCTCTGGCGTCCCATCCTGCAAAATACAAGCTAATAAGTCCCAACTTGATCCTAAGTCTTGAAAACTCATACTGATCAAGATATATCAGAAAATATGAATTCCGTTTGAACTAAATAGAACCAATTAATGTGTTGTTACTAATTGGTCCCTGAATGCACCACTTTCGCTTTATATTAAGCCCTATTTTAAATCAGACTTGCAATAATTACCATGTGATTGATATCCACTGATGTTTTAGTGAAAATTAACCTTCTGTGGGCTAATCTGGAATATTGCTAACATTTCCCTTCTTTGTAGCATATAACTTATCTTTCTAATGAATCCCTAATAGTATTTGGCATTGACTTTTCAGTGTAAAAACTGAGCAAACATGCTTTTCTTCCTTATTTTAAATGATTTTTCTTATAAAAAATGTATATTCTTGTTATAGAAAAACAATTTTTAAATCACTGATAGACCGACTTTTCAATGTAGAAATGGGAGGTTGCAGGAAAACAAGGGAAAGGGGCTACAATAATCTATGTAGCAATAGATGAGAATTGGAGTCATCAAACTCATAGTTAGCTTAATATAGATGCAGCTACTTATATAAAAACCATTACAGATACAAAAGACACACACACATAGATATAGATAAGTATACATCCATGTAATTTCCTTGCTCTGTCAGGAATTAGAAGCAATGATACCTCAAGAGCAACCAGCATATCTGGCACCTAGATCTTTGTTTGTAGTACCATTCTCCAATAAAACAAACAAAGGCTGCTTGGAGAAGTGGCTGATTCTAGGACTGGTATAGGACAGATACACAAGATGAGCCTGCGGCATTTTGTAGTACCAGGAAGTAGTCATACTCCTAGAAAGGAAGAAAATACCCCACAGTAACGGAATATCAAAGGGACACAGGAGGCGACTGAAAGAACGCCTTTCAGTGGCCAAAGCTGGAACAATTTAAGCAAGAAAGTAGTTTCGAATTATAGCCCGAAGTAAAAAAGAAATATCCGGAAATATCCATGAGTCCATGCCACTATAAATAAAAGACTGACTGGATGAATGAATGAATAAATAGAGAAAATAGACAAATATCTTGTGTATAAGATTTGCAAATTACATAGACTCCAACCTTAAGGAGGAAGGAGGTAGAGCATACCTCTCCACGCCTTAAGTGTAAGCTGTACATAGTGACTTCTGTCCAAAAAACACAGTATGGAGGATAGTAAAAAGATTAACTTTACAGTGGAGAAACCTGAAAAATGCTACTTCAGTTGAGTGATCAAGGTTCACATCAACAGTGATAAGTCACTTTGAAAGAGTACACCCTTGATATGATGTGATGAAAATGGCATTTTACCTTTCTGTTCTTCCTCCCAAAAACCTCCTAGCACCAGTCTAATCATGAGAAAAACATCAGACAATTCCCAATTGAGGGACATTCCACCAAATATCTGATCAATACTTCTCAAAACTGTCAAGTTCATCAACAAGGAAAGCCTGAGAAACTGTCATAGTCAAAAGTGTCTTAAAGAGACAAGACATTGAAAAGCAATGTGGTATCCAGGATAGGATCCTGGAACAGAAAAATAACATAAGGTAAAAAGCAAAGAAAACTAAATAAAGTATGAACTCATAATAACAATGTATTAATATTGGTTCATTAATTTTAAAAATTTACCAAATTAATGTAAGATGGTAATAATGGGGGAAACCGAGTGTAGGTTTTAAGGAAATTTTCTATACTATCTGCCAACTTTCTTTCATCTAAAGCTATTCTAAAATTAACAAATGCATTATTTTATAAATTTACCCACAATCCCATCATCTAGCAATAAACAGAAACATTCTAATGCACCCTTCATTTTATTCTCTATTTTTTATTTTGCAAAATGGTTTCATATTGTACATAATTCTTCAGTTAACATTCAGTGAATGTATTTTCATGCCATTATAATTCTACAACATGATTTATATTTATGTCAGAGTGGTTCATCTCAGATATATACCATACATTATTTAGTCAATTATACATTGATATCTTTATTCTTCCCTAATTCTATTAAATTTATTGAAGAAGGAAGTGTAGGAAATGAAGAGAATAAGAAAAAAGACAATAATACTGATGTATTTGTTTGTTGTGAAAAGAGAATAGGCTGCCTGATGCTGCCAAAGGAAATGCAGTGGGCTAAGAAGCAAGATAGCCAGAGACCAGTCTCAGCTTTACAGAGAACTCTGAGAGTGGCCTTGAAGTCACTTAATCTCTGCCATTTCTAGTGTCCTTATTTATAAAATGGACTTGATAAGTTATGCAACAATGTCCATTTCTAAAATCTATTACTGCCTATTTTGCATAAAGGCTATTAAAAATTTTAATGTAGAGGACATAACCAAGTATATTTAATGTAATAAAGAAGGTATAGAAAATGGATGATAGATACATTTCCTCTCTGCTGTACAGCCCAAAATTTCCCATCATGTGGCACTAATGGAATACATTATATAAAGTGATATAAAGATCTGACAGTTGGATGCAAAAGTGGCTCCACTGAAGGAGAGGAAAGACTAGTCTATGAATGTGGCAAAGAGATTGAGTTTGACTGAATAGAAGAAAAGGCAGTCTAACAATAGAATGGGCTTCCTAGAAAAGTTTTTGAATTTGGGAATGTTGTAACATGGGCCAGATGGAGAACTACCAGAGATAATATAGAAGCTATCCCTGCACTCAGTAGAAATTCAGACAGAATGGCCGCCAAAGTCACTTTCAATTTAGAAAGGGTGGAATTTTTATTTAATCTTATATACAACACCTTCTTTTAGACACTTGTCCTTAAGCATTGCCGCTGTTTCTGAGCTCTCTGCTGTGTCATTGGTCTCTTAACTGAAGAATCAATTCCAGTAGAAAAAAAAAATGTATCTATTATGACAAGGAGTCCTTTAGCTTGTTTATATGCATAGATGGGTCCCTTTCTACGTATCTTATGAAGAATGGGCACTTTCACTGTTGTTAAGAAAGTGTGCACAAAACATCTCTTGAAACTCAATCTTTTCTATGAAGTCATTCCAAAAAGAACAGAAACTTTGGAAAGCGAATCTCCAGTTCACAATTGCACTTTAGAGTTTGCCCCCAAAAATTTCTTCATATCCTTTCCAGAACATGAACTTCCAAAAACCCCAATACGTTACACACACACACACACACACACACACACACACACTTATTAATATTAAAGTTTGTGAAGTTGATCTGATCTGAAGCTGAGAACTCATCTTCACACTTTTGGATGCTGAAGGAGGAATTGTATCTGGTGGGGGTTTTCTTTCTTATACGGTGAAGGACATTCACTGTTTTCTCCAAGTGACTCCAATAGGTTTCCCTCTACCCACCCAACTCTCTTTTTTTTCAGGCAAAACTACCTGGTGTGTGTCTGGAAGTGTCTGTTTCTGGAATTCGACTCACAGGGGGACAATGAGCCTAAACTAGATGACTTGAAACAGTCCTCATAGGTGAGGGGTGGAAGGAGACACTGGGAAAAGAGGACTGAAATCAGCTTTAGGAACTTTCTATTCTTTAATCTCAAGAATACAGAAAGTGAATGTAACGTGTTATGGGAAACCTCATATTGCCTGTAGATCTTCACTTTCAACACACACATATGCACACGCACACGCACATCCCAAGACACAGGCTACTGCTATTGGCAAATGCCTCCTCTCCAGCCAACAGAGGAAGGAAGGGATCCAGACAGACCCAACGCACCAGGGATAGATGGGGTCTCCGCAGCCCTCAGCTGCAGCGGACTGGGTCTGTGGAATCACAGCGAGGAAGGTGTTGCGAGGAAATCCCTTGCATGCTGCGTGGTGTGTTAAAAATGCAGCATCATCCTCTCTGCTCCTTTTCTTCGCTGAAAAGCAGAATTCGAGGGCACAGGGAAACTGGAGGGGCGAGAAGGTTGCCTCCTGGAGCCCTGGAGCTCTCTCCCTCCACGCCCCACTCCTTGGGCTCTAATTGTCCCTGCTCCAATGGGCCAGCAGCACCTTCACTATTTATTTCCTCTTCCATTCACTCCAGCGGGGAGGGAAGAGGGAACACAAAACTCTAAAAATAACTGTCAGCATCTTAAAAAAAAAAAAAGCTTATCTGCCCCCCCACCCCCAACGTGCTCCCTCCCTTCTCCCTCCCCTCTCCCCCCGAGGCCCCCCCTTATGGGGCACATGTCTGCTTCTTACAACACCGAGGCACATGGTTCCAGTTAGGCACCGAACCCCACCAGGAGAGAGAGGAAATCCACATCTGTGGGACTCTCCATACGGAACCACCTCTAGCGAGGGGAGGCCAGGGGACTGCAGCACCGAGATGAAGGGCTAGACCCAGGGAACGCTGCTCATGCGGTGAGAGCCAGCGCGGGAGGCGGCGAGGGCGCGGGGAGGCCGGGGAGGGGGTGGACCCCGCGGCGCCCCCGCAGCGCCCGCCGCCCGCCCCCACGCGCGCTGTCGATATTTGCCCGCCTTGCTGCAACTTGCTGCAGTGTTTGAAAGAGTAGTAGGAGCGCATGGAGGTGGGGCCGCGGGAAAGACCAGGCTGAGTGGTTGTGGTGAGCGCGGAGTGGGTGGGGAGGCGGCGCGGTGGGGAGGGGGGGCTGGCCCCAAGGGGTGGGATGGGGAGAGCGGGGTAGCCCGGCGCTTACACATGTCACATGTGCTTTTTAAGACGGCCGGGAGCGCCTGCGAGCTGGATCTGGTGGAGGATGCTGCGGCAGGGGCTTCGCAGAGGGCTCCAGTCGTTCTGCCACAGGCTGGGTTTGTGCGTGAGCCGGCACCCGGTCTTTTTCCTCACCGTGCCCGCAGTCCTGACCATCACCTTCGGACTCAGCGCGCTCAACCGCTTCCAGCCCGAGGGCGACCTGGAGCGCCTGGTCGCTCCCAGCCACAGCCTGGCCAAGATCGAGCGCAGCCTGGCCAGCAGCCTTTTCCCCCTGGACCAGTCCAAAAGCCAGCTCTATTCGGACTTACACACCCCTGGGAGGTATGGCAGGGTGATCCTCCTCTCCCCACCCGGGGACAATATTTTGCTCCAGGCTGAGGGGATCCTGCAGACCCACCGAGCCGTGCTGGAAATGAAGGTGAACCACAAGGGCTATAATTATACTTTTTCCCATCTGTGTGTGTTGAGAAATCAGGATAAGAAATGCGTGCTGGATGATATTATTTCAGTGCTAGAGGATCTCAGGCAGGCTGCCGTCTCCAATAAGACAACAGCCAGGGTGCAAGTGAGGTATCCCAACACTAAATTAAAGGTATGCTCCTTCTGCATGCTTCTGCCAATTAAAGAGGCAGCACTTCATTTCTTGCCCTAAACAAGCAAAGAAAATGCAGAGGTCTCATCCTTAAGACTCAGAAGCTGATGCTTCTTTCATTTCTGGGGGGGGAAAGATGGGCAACTGAGTGAAGAAAACAGGCAATGAATGGTATGACTAGATATTAAGAAATTCAAGGCCAAACAAAATAAATGCCAAAAAAGAAAAAAAGAAAAAAAAGAAAAATGAAACAACAACAAAAAAAAAAGTTGTTTCTGAGACCCTGCAATTACATCTTTGTTCAGGGTTAATAAATCAGTGAATGGAAGGGGGAGGGGGAATCCTGAACAATTTGTGGGATTTCTTTTCATTATGGGGCTCAATGTATTTCTTATTACTGATTACACATCCACCTGGTGTCATATCCACCTATTTACATCTTCAGCCTGGCTTGATGGTTAGCGTGTGGGGAGTTTGTGTTTTGGTGCTGTGTGATCGTGTGTCTGAAAGCAGTGAGTTATGAATGTAGTAGGGATTCCAGGAATGATGTGTAGTGTGTTTGCATAGCAAACGAAGCAGGAATTTTCTGTGTGTAAAAATAGAAATGTGCACCTAACTGATGCACTAGTTAACTGAGTCCAGTGATCTTCCTTTCCCATAAAAAATTCCAAATGAGAGCAAGATTATTACAACAGTTTAATAGCAATAGGAAAGAAAAAATCGCAGTCAGCAAAATTTACAAAGAACGGTCATTTCAGCATTAAATATATTGTGCTGTTTAGACTCTCAATTTAAATTTTGTCGCTCAAATGAGATTTCTAAACTAATTCTACACTGTCAAGATTGAGCTGCTGCAGGCAATGAGGCATGCAGTCTCCAGGTGACTGAAGTTTCAGGGACAAATGTGACTTCCAAAAGAGTCACTGCACCATTTGTCTGCTTGACCCTGTGCATGCCCAGAAGCTGCACAGCCAAGAACTCCCAAGACAGGTGTTTCCCAAGAAGAATAAATTTTTTTAATGTATGTGAGGATATGTGTGTGCATGTGTGGAGATAGTAGAATAAAAAGGACCCCAGTTTCAATAAATGAATGGCCTAATAATCACTCATTTGATATAGTCAGCATCTCTACATAATAAAATAACTTTTCAGGAGTTCTGAGAGAAAACATCTTTTCCTAAATTGGTGGAGAATTTAATGCACTTAGAAACTAGAAATTCCTCAGGAAACCTTATAACCTGCTTTTTTTTTTTTTTATTAACATGGTGTCCTCATTTAAATGGATCCAGAGGCTGACAAGGGTTTCAGCTTTACAAAGCTGAGCAACCGCTTGATGTTTAGTGAAACGAAACAGATGATTTACCAGCTTTAAATCTAGGTTAGGGTTTGCCTGCTTCAAACTTATTGATGGGAGCATGATGGATGTGTGGTTAGGCAGCATGCTTTTCATTTCCCGAATCCTTTGCCATCAACATTATTGCTTGCTAAAGAAAAGGATGTGGTGGAGAGGTAATCTTCCCAATCTATACTCTTTTAATTGAGTTATTTCCTATACCAAACACCTGGAGTAAAGAAAGATTTGAAACTTTTGTCATATTTAAGCTTCAGTTTGCTTTTCCTATGGAGTCAACTTTGCAGTTCATTAGTATGCATTATTGGTTGGGTGCTCTAGTGCTTGTATTCAGCAGTATCCTCCAGGTGTAAAATTTTTGTTCAATCAGCCACTGAGGAAATGTTGTTTATCTGGTAATATCATTATGCTATTTACAGTATAAAGTCCCTGAGGTATTCAATTTACTCATTTAATAATCGTTGGTTGTGCTCTTATGATTTACTAAATGCTCTTCTAAGCATGTGAGACAGAGTTTGGGGCAAGAAAAGCAAAGTTCTCACTCTTGTGAGGCTTAACAGTAGTAGTCTGGGTGACAGAGGGAGACCCTGTCTCAAAAAAAAAAAAAAAAAGTAGATGTCAGTGTCCTCACCCAGAGTAACCTGCAAGCAGGAACTCTGCAATCTTTGAGTGCACCATTGATCCAACACCATGCTAGGCCTATAACAGGTGCTCCATGGAAACTTCATGCTATTTGGTGGTTGATATACATCTTAGCAGGAGTCAGAGGGTAATCACAAAAGAAGGAATCATTAATTACAAAAGTTAATATCATAACAGCATAAAAAGAACAGAAGTATTACACATTAGCTAAAGTTCTTATTCTGCAATATTCTAGTATCTATCAATGTTTCCTCAAATGTCTTGTCTTAACTTTCTCTACATGGCATCAGTGGGAGTCTTTCAACTACGTTTGGGTAAATTGGGCTTTTGAGATCTTCCGAGAGCAATGGGCCCTCTCAAGTGTTCAGACACAATCTCACACAATACAAAATGTAATATTTAAAATATAATATTAAGAGTACCATGGATGCCTAGAATCTTGTCAAAGGCTCTCCAGGGGCTCCCAGGATCAGGACTCCCTGGCAGAGAGCAAAATGACATGACCTTTTGTTTTAATTACATGTTATTTAAAAATGATTTTGGTTCCTGTGTTTCAAGGGCTCTCAAAGTATGCCTCAATGATGCTGATACACACTAAAGTGTGAGAACTCCTGGTGCACAAGATTTGAGGAAAATTTTTATATGTATATTTTTTAGCCCTCAAATTCATTTTGCTTTCTCCTGTTCTACTGGGTCACCACTCTTCCCAACTCTAACCAATATGAAAAATTTTAGTACTGAAAATGCTATTGGTAGGCAGAAAATTAGGAAATTGCAGAATAAATAGTGGTGGCTGCATAACATGAGTATGAATTGCCAATTACTTGACATTAAAGAAGCAGGTCAGTGCTTAGGGACAGGCTGAAGATGTGTAAACACTGACTGACAGACAGAAGTGGTCAGAAACCTTTGTTATGACAACAGAAGGTCATCCTCCAAATATTATGAAGACATCCAAAGAGTCCTGGACACAGAGAGGTTTAGAACTTCTGATAAACATGATTATGTTGACAAGGTGATCCAGACAAGCAGGGACACAGAAAGGTGACTTCTATGGAATTCTAAACAGAGGCTTACATAAAGCTGGTATGAAAAAAGCAGCCATTAACTTAGAATACCACAGAAGAAATGGTACATATACACAATTTCAAAAGCTGTGTAGAAAAGATGCCAAAATCTAAAATCCCTACATCTATATGACATGACCTCTGCAATTATTCCCTTCATTATAATCTTTCTTTTATATTCCTCACTAGGCATACGAATCATATCATATATTGTTTCTGTACTATTCACTTTCCCCACCCCAACCTAATCTAGTTCTATGTAGATAGTATTCACGACAAATAATCATTGGTTAATTTATTGATTAATTTGCACACTTATACTGCTATATCACAAAATTATCTTCACTTTTTATACTTTTGTGGCTTGCTTTTATTTTAAAGGTATTCTTTGCATTCTCCAGCTGTCTTTAAAGTGCTTTTGATCCAAATATTTAGGGGCTATTTTTTTTCACCTATTAAAATATACACATCATACTATTGTATACAGTAATAGAAATGGGCAGACTGAATTTTTAAGTAAAATACTTATTATGTTGTTGAAGTCTACCTCTTGATTTAAGTGAGATAGGCATTCAGAATCTTTAAGCAAGGACTGTTCTGGACTCTAAGAAATGTTTTCATTATCGTTCAGGGAGGTCAGGTGCTTACAGGTAATATTTCCCTGTTTTTAGGTAGGCTATCATAACCTCACTTTTCCACCTGGCTAGTTTCATGAAAGCAACAATTCTCATATGACCTCAGTTTTTTATTTTAGCTGCAGTAAAGACATAAGTAAATATTTAAGCAGACAAATGTCTTTGGATATGGGTTTGATTCCAAGTCTAGATCCCAACATCCTGGCCAAAGTGAGAGAGAAATAAAACAAATCTATTTCCCTGAATCCTGCCATTCCCATTATATTCCATTAATAACTACACCTCTGAACAGATGTTAAAGTTAAGTCAGTATGTACTTCAATGTACCACATTTGAAATAAGAGCAAGGATAGACTTTCCTACTCCTTAACAGAAGACAATGTTTCTTTGGGTACATTTCGGGTGCATGCTCCAGGTTTGGAAGATGTTGCCATTAATTATTTAGCTCCAATATCAATGGAAAAGTAACTTAAGCCAACATGAAAAGTGAGAACCAGCAATCCTTAGGGAAATTTTCAAGCAAAGTTATGCTATGGACTGCTTTCTCTTATTCTAAAACCATATAAGTTATACATGTCAGGATCTTCTCTGATATTTTGATTTAAGCTTACCTTTCTGACTGAGTAAAACATCATTACCTTACTGAATCTTCAGTTTGTATCCTACATGGTGCTAGGTGTTTTAAACACACATGCTATTTGATTTTTACAAGTTTTTAAGTCAGGGGGATTATTTCTATTCCCATTTTATGAGAAAGAAAACTGAAGACCAGAAGCTTAAGTGACTTCCTTGAAGTCCCCAAGCTAGTACTTGCTGGAGCTTGGATTTAAATCTAGGTCTGTCTGGTACTGAAGCTCATATTCTTAACCACAATACTTTATTAGATTCCATGACATCCTCCATCATTCTCTGTAACGACAACCCTTTATACTAAGAAAGAAGTAGGGCTCTAACTCCTGTCATCTGAAATCCATGATAAAATACCACTACTAATATTTCACACTATTTCCCTTACTTGCTCAGAGTGCCTGGCTCATAGGAAGGTGACAGAGTGAAGCTTCTAGTTTGGGCAAATTCTTACCATTCCCTTACTGTGGAGAGTTTAGCAAATTCTTCATTGGCACATGATTTCACCTTTAATATCATTTCCTATCAAGTCAGAACAAACCAAGGTAAGGTAAAAATCAGCTAAAAGTAGATTCCTGTAACCTAGCCCAAAGTTTTGAGCCGGTGGCTTATGTGCCAAAGAAGCTTGAGTACTCCTGGCTTCAAATGGCCTGAAAAAGTAAAATTGATGGGATAGCACAATATGCTCTAAATTGAGAAATATTCAGGAGACCTGGGTTCTATGAGACCCAGGTTTCTGTACTGGTTAGAACTCTGGGTTCTAACCTCAGTTCTTTAAGGATCAATTGTGTGACATTTGGCAAGTCTCATCACCGATGTAGGTGTCAGCTTCTTTCTCTGTGAAATGATAGAGTTAGGCCAGGGAGTCTCAGGATTCTTGTCAGCCAATCAAATTCTATGATTCTTAGGTACCATTCTACCACAGAGTAGATAATTATCATTATAGTGGATTTGGGTGTATAGTCTAGTATGTTTTTCTTCTGGAGTTAAGTAGATGTGCTTGCTTCCAGTTGAATAATGCTACTGAAAGACTTTTTTCATAGCACGCAACTGAATTATTGTACATATTTTTCCTGGCCATCCTATTGGGATAAGTTCTTTTATTAAATTTTTCTGAACACCGAAAGTGGGCTAAAGAATTGCTTGGCACTGGGGTCTAGCTTCTCCTCCTTGGTTTCATCAAGACCTTAAAACCAGATTTAAATCTGGTTTTAAATATTTCATAAGTACTTTTTTAAGCTTCCTCTTATTTTCCTAAGTCAAGGATTAAGAGAGGGTTTAAAAAAAAAAAAAAAGGACAGAAAAGGTTCTCTCCATTCTTCTTCCCATTTCCTTATCTTCAGCTTTTCTGATGATAGTTTCCTTTAGTGGCTCAGGACAACTAAGGACTTGGGATGTCGGTGGAGAGTAGAAATCAAAGAGACATACACATCATGATGGAAGTGTATAAGGAGACTAAGATCATCCCCACCCCGCCAAAAATACCATACTTATTTCCCTGTCCTGACACCATAAGCAGTAATACGCCCTAACTGTTTTTATTTTCTTAATTTTTTCTACTTTAAAAAATTCTATATTATAACTGAAGCAATATTTGTTTCATTTTTCAAAATATATTGTGTATGGAGAATATTTTGCATTTTAACCCATTAGCGATTACACCGTGATTTGACCACATTGCTTTTAAATCTGTTCTAGAATTGACCAACTTTTGCCCAGACCTGTTTCAGATACATCCAGACATATGCTCAATATAAATATTTTTAAAGAATAAATCTGAAATTTCCAACTGCCTAGATTTGCCCAAGACACCTTTCGATTGGACAGCAGATCTATTTCTTCCCTAACTTAGTTAAACAAATCACTCAAGTCTCCTCCACAGGGTGAAATCATGGACTCATTTCTCTAGAGTGTTTCTGCCAGTGTGCTGGTGGACAAGGGTACATTTATAACAGCTCTGGCATGCAGAAATATTTAGGCAATGGTTCTGACTTAAAAGCATGCCAAATTGCATTGTAAGCCACAAAATTAATTTCAGTTTGTTTTCTAAGACCAAAGTGTTTTGTATAGACCAGCAGCATGAGCACCAACTGGGAACTTCTTTGAAATTAAAACTCCTCAGGTCTTACAAAAGACCTACTTATCAGAATCTGCATTTCAACAACCTCCCCAGGTGATTAATATGTCCCTTTGGGTTAGTGATTCCCAGATCTAAAACTCAAGGTTGACCTCAGCACTCCTAATTCATGATGTGATTTGGAAGACTCATATATTGTTGAGACTGAATATACCATAAGAAAATATGGTAATTGAGCCTCTCAACATATCATTTTTCATGGTGTTATCTTGGAAACACCAAAGAGATATCTGGAGAATTATCAAGAGGCTGTTCTACACTGAAAAACCCTCATCCCTATCACCTACAGTTGAGCCTGTCACCTGGTTAAGCTTTAAGCTGATTACAGTCGTTCGATATTTTCTAAAATGGTTGAAATTAAATCTAACCATCTCTTTTAAAAAAAAATCAGCAGCATTTTTCTCAAGTCCCTTTGCTGTTATTTCAAAGTAGTGGCAGCATTAAACCCTAGTTACTCTAATTATGTTAATATTATGTGAGAACACAAGATATAGGCACCATACATGGGAGTAAAAGTATTTGGGGGAAAATGAAACACAGAATTACAGAAGAGTGTACCTTTAAAGTGGCATTGTAATTTATGCTTTTTTCGGACAGGATTATTGTGGAAGAGCCTCTCACTGAAATCAACGCTCATTTTCTGTCATTGAGATGAATTCAGGGCCTCTGAAAGGTGCCTGATGAACAGCATTCAAAAATGAATGGGTTGTGTTTAGTTACAGGATTTGTGTTGAAACAGTCAATGTTTATCTTCTGGAGCTCCCCTCCCAACATGCAGAGGCATCACCTGGGATCTTCTAACTTTGCCGTTTCAAAGGCTGAAGGCAGGTCAGGCATGGTGGCTCATGCCTGCAATCCCAACACCTTGGGAGGTTGAGGTGGGCAGATCGTTTGAGTCCAGGAGTTCAAGACCAGCCTGGGCAGCGTGGCGAAACCCCATCTCTATGGAAAAAATACAGAAATTAGCCAGGTGTGGAGGTACACACCTGTGGTCACAGCTACTTGAGAGGCAGAGGTAGGAGGATGCCTTCAGCTTGGCAGGCTGAGGTTGCAGTGAGCCTGGGCAAAAGAAGGAAACCCTGTCTCAAAACAAAACAAAAAGACTGAAGACAGAGCATAAGTTCTGGGTTCTAGAAAGCCAAAAAGGTATGTAAAGGGCTCTCATAGCTTCAGAAGGTTCTGAAAGATCAGGTGTTCATGACAGATGAAGGTTTGATTGGATTTTAATGGTTCATCCTCAAAGTTTACTCTTCCCTTTAAATTTGAGCTCCATTCTCTTACCTCAGCAGGTCTTTTAAAGACATGGAGAGTGAGAATGTTCAGTTCTGATTGTCAGTGCAGGTCTTACTAATGTGGGTAAGACAGACATCATGTGGGTAAGATTCAAAAGCCATTCACATACACATTCATTTAGGTAACTATTGAGTCTGCTAAGTCTCAGGCAATGTGTTGACCACTAGAGATTCAGTGAGAAACAAAACAGATGCGGTCCTTGCCCTCTGGGGGCTTGAGTCTTGTTAAAGAAAGCATACACACACAGAATCACATGGATAAATTCATAATTACAAATTATCATGGATGAAAAATACACGATGCTGTGAGAATAAAATACCAAGTTTGGGGGTAAAAAAACAGTTTTCTTGAGAAAGTGACTGTGAGCGGAGGGAGACCTGATGGGTGAGAGGGAGTTAACACACAGGGGTGAGTTAAGGGTAGAGACAAGAAACAATATGATGGAGAGGACGCAGTGCCCTAGAAGCACTGAAGGAAAGACACTGTGGATATAGGTTAAAGAGTGATGGTGGTGAGTGCTGAGGGTCATGTAATGAATTTCTTGAGAGTCAGCATAGGTAGCATCATTTAGGTCAGGATTTGTGCATCCAGATTGTGTTACATCTCAGCTCTACCCCCATTAACTCCATGACTTCAGGTACTTTTTGTTTGTTTGTTTGTTTGTTTGTTTGAGACAGTCTCACTCTGTCGCCCAGGCTGGAGTGCAGTGGCTCAATCTCAGCTCACTGCAACCTCTGCCTCCCAGGTTCAAACGATTCTCCTGCCTCAGCCTCCCAAGTAGCTGAGACTACAGGCACCCACCACCAAGCCCAGCTAATTTTTGCATTTTTAGTAGAGATGGGGTTTCAGCATGTTGCCCAGGATGGCCTCTATCTCTTGACTTTGTGATCCGCCCACTTTGGCCTCCCAAAGTGCTGGGATTACAGGCATGAGCCACTGCACCCTGCCCATTTTTTAACTTCTTTGTAACACTTCCCTCATAGTAGCCCTTACCTCACAGTACTGAGTTATTAAATCAACTCATAATACCTTAGGCAGTGCTTCTCATACTCTAATAATCATCTAAGAATCTTATTAAAAATGCAGGTTCTTCTTCAGTAGGTCTGGAGTGGGGTGAGAGTCTGCATTTCAAGCAAGTTCCCGAGTGACACTGATGGTGCTGGTACATGATCCACACTCTGAGTAGGTATTGCCTAAGCAATACCTTAGGCAGTGCTTCTCATACTCTAATAATCATCTAAGAATCTTATTAAAAATGCAGATTCTTCTTCAGTAGGTCTGGAGTGGGGTGAGAGTCTGCATTTCAAGCAAGCTCCCGAGTGACACTGATGGTGCTGGTACATGATCCACACTTTGAGTAGGAAGATTATAAGGTGCTTAGAACAGCACCTGGTTCATTATACATTCTTAACAAATGCTAGTGCGTTAAGTTATTGAGCATTGACCTTCTGCCCTTATCCGGAAGACATGGAATTACCTTCTTTTGAATTCATGATTAGATTTAAAAATCATTTTTGTTTCAACCCTCAAAGCTGAAAATCTTTCCTATTTTTGGTAGTCCTCATTAATTCCTTAGTAAGTGTAATAAGATGAACATAGACCCTTCTGCCTTTTGCACTGAAGAACTGGAGCTGCCTGCAGGTCATCATTCGGAATGTGACCTCTCTTTGCTAAGGACAGTAAAAAGTAGCAAAGGAAGATCTCTTGGACCCTTGTCTCAGTGTGCACTGCATCCGAAAGTATTTTCAAGGTTGAATTTTTATAGTATTCTCAATAGAGCTAGCCTTGACCACTCTCTTCCCTCTTGGTTTTGTGATGTTATGGTTCTTCTATTCCTCTGATGGTTCTCTACCGTTTACTGGCTTACTTTCTTTTCTATTCCCATAGGCATATTTTTTAATAAAATATTTTTTCTCAGAATCCATTCTCTTAATATTATCATTCAGGCCAAGCATCTGTTATTTGCTTCCATGTCTGTAACTCTTTCAATGGCATCTCTGTGTTGCTATTAACTCAGACTCAGTGTCTCAGTCATCTATGATTAAGTTTCCCCCACTCAGTCAAAACATATAAACAGTAATATCTAATTAATCATTGGACCATAATCATTCTACAGCAGTAGTTCTCAAAGTGTAGTCCTTGGACCAGTAGCATTGACATCACCTGGGAACTTGTTAGAATTGCAGATTCTCGGACCTAATTCAGGATCTGCTGAAACACTGGGGGTAGCGCACCACAAGCCCTGCAGGTGACTCTGATTCCAGTTAAAGTGTGATCAGTCTTGGCTGAGTATAGAAATCATTAGTGGAGCTTTAAAAATACTGATTTCATGGATCCCATCTAGAGAAATTCAGATTTAATTAACCTTGGGATGACCCACGCACTGTGACTTTTAAAACAGATTACCAATGCTCAGAACCGAAGTCTCTTTTTCAAACATATTTTCATTTTCATTCTTGACCGTCTCTACCTGAGGCCTTTATTGTCATTTGTCTATTTTAAAGTGACAATCTAATTTTTCTCACTATAATTTATCATGCTTAAACCTAGTCTATTTACAAGTTCATATGAATCTCTTGATTATTCTCCTCCTTAACCAACTCTTACAAGCACTTCCCATTTCGGGAAGAAAAACTACAAACTCCTGACCGTTGAGAACTTCCCTTAGCTCAGCCTCCAAATTCCCTTGTAGTTTCAGTTATCATTACATCAAATGCTGCAACAAACAAAAACAATCACATCCTGAACTTTCCTAGTTTCTTATCATTATTCATACTGTTCCTTTTGCTTGGAATTTGTTGCACAGTCAAAATCATACATATATCTTAAAAGCTGAGGCCTTAAAGCCACTTTTTCCATAGAGCTTCTCTAAGTACTTCCAGAAGTAGAAAGCATTTTCATGTACTTGAGGTAGGTAGTTCCCTTAGTCTCCATCTAACTTGTATTATAAATATACAGTGAATCTCTACTAAAGTATAAGTGTATATGCCTAATGAACTAATAGAGCATTTAGCTTTCTCTGCATAAATTAATTTGCCTGGGAGGATATAACCAGCAAGGAAGTCTGCAGGGCAAGTCCTTGAAGGAAGCTGTAAAGGAATCGAATCAAAACCCATTCTAGTCAGTCTGATATCCTATGATTTGTCCAAACCCTGCCTACAGAAAGATATTGAAAGCCATTTTTATGAATGGTCCTGAGATACATGAGGCATGAGCAACAGCTTTGGGGTCAGAAAAAAAAAAAAGACCACCAGAAGAGGGAGGGAGAGACTTTCTACCCACCTGTACACAGCATCCATGTGGCTTCAGCTAAGGAAAGGTTGCAGAGAGCATAACATGGCTTGGGCACCTGATGGGTTGCCAAATATAGCAAGTAAAAATACAGGACACTCAGTTAAATTTAAATTTCAGATTTTGTTTTAAATAACTTTTTGGTATAAGTATGTAATAAATATTGCATTCTTTACTTATCTGAAATTCAGATTTAACTGGGTGTGCTATATTTGATCTGACAAATATGGCACCATGAGAGTTTGCAGAATCACATCTGGAGACTTCAGCACAGACTTTGGCATCACATGGTCACCAGCACTTGCAGTTCTAACTCACAGCAGTGACCATCAGCCAGAAGGTTAAAAAGGAAGACCATGAAAGTTCTAGTAGATACTGCTGAAGCATATTCTATATTCTAAGGACCCCTAGAAATGCATAGGTGAAGGTTTGCAGGGGTCAGAGCTCCCATCATATTCAATAAGGATGCCAGCAAGTTAAATTTAGGTTACTCTTAATATGACCTCTTTTGTATACTCTGGCCTTGAGAAACCCAAGTTACATTTATTGTTTTAATATATCCAAGAAACTACACTCAATTAAATTTCACTGAATCCAAATGCCTTTTGTTTTATATTTAACTATGAGAAGATAGAAACTATATATACATCAGAAAAATTTGATTACTGAAAATAAGTGACAGGCACATATTAGTGAAAAGTTACAGACTGAAAATATTAACAGGCTAAAACCTGAACCCCTAGACAGTATAGGTTACCCTTTCTATATATGAAAAATTTCATTGAAAACAAAAGTGAAGCATGCTGTTAACATTTGTACTACAGCACTCATAAGTATATGTGTTATTTAGAGCCCTTCTTATTTTCCTCCAAAATTACGAAGCTTTTGAAAGCAGCCTTTTACAAAGCCTTTGAAGATAAGTATTGTATCTCATTTACGTTTATAGCCTTCTCCACATAATTTAAAAACAGTTTTGCATATAAGAAAGCCTTCAGTAAATGACGGATGAAATGAACTAAATGTAAATGTATTTGTTTAGGAAGGGAATTCTCATTTAGTGCTGATTCTGGTTGCCTGAATCTGTTTAATTCAACATTTACCATACTTTTCCACTAAGAGTGGGAAACATTGGATACCATCCTAATATTCCATATGTGGCTCTTGCATAGTACCCTTCCCTCATGGGAAAAGCCTAGCTTGTCATTTCTCCCTTCCTAGGAACTGAGTCTTTCTGTACGATTCAAAGTAGGGGACAATCTCTACAGGGCAAAGATCTGGGTAGGTGAGGCAGAGCCTGCATAACAGGGAATGAGGACAGGGAGAGTAGGGTGCCAGTAAGTGCCCCAGGAGACAGATACTAACCCTGCAAAAATGCCTCAGGGGAATGAGAGAAGCTCAGGGTTTGAACTAGTTTAATGACCCCATTTTATAGATAGAGCATACCTCTCTGAGGGAGTAGCACATAAAACTGATATTAGCAGCTTGGCTTTTATTTTCATTTCATTCTTTCAACCATTTTCACCTTGGGGATTGTTTTTAAGGAATTGGATACTTTCTAGGTTGTGAGTCTTTAGACTATTTTATTAGCTAATCACATCATATCAGAGTATCTCTTCCAGAGCAATGTTCAAATTTATATTTTAGAGTTAATTTCTCTTAAAAGTGGTTTATAAACTGATGTTATCTTACTCACTTTCCTCTTGATTGAAAATATGTTGGTAATTAATAACTAACTTGATAAGAACTTCACACTCCCCATCTTTCCCTCTTAGTTCAATATCCTGTGAATTCATTGACTGGAAATTTATTTCCAATCTTTACCTATAAAATACACAGTCGTCATCATAGGGTGTGTGTCTTTTTTATCCTATTTATTTTTATTGTTTTATCATAAACTTATAAGCATCCATTGACAATCTGACTCACTTAGACTAAAACAACAAATGTTTTTACTGGGTGGATCCTGTTTCTTGACGGATTAATAGGGGAGCCAGTTATTGATTGAGTCTGTCTGTAAAAAAGTTTAAATAATGATGAAGTAATGCATAAGAAACAGACAAATCTATGAATCAAATATCTCCATTTACTTGCTGCATGACTTTGGATGTAACACTTAACATCTTTGTCTCTCAGCTTCTCTGGGTTCAAAAAAATGGTATTGTTAGTATCCACCCTACAGATTTTCAAAAATTTTAACACTAGGTAGTTTTTAAAACAAACTATAGCTAGTTTTTATTAATATAAACTAGAATCATAACATCACTGGAAGATTAGGAAACCATGTGATAAATCACTTACCATTCCCACACTAATTCTATTAAAAAAAATTTCCAGACTTTAACTATAAAATACACAGCTGTCATCATACGGTGCATTTTTTATCCTATTTATTTTCATTGTTTTATCATAAGCATATTTATAATCATTTTACTGGTTGCACAAAAGGTCATCAAGTAGTTGTGACATAATTTACTTAACCATTTATGTTATCTTTAGAATACTTCTGGGGCAGAGTTTTGGTACTGAAATTTACAATCCTTAACAGACATAAGGAAGAAAGTAAAACCTTCTGACTTGCTAATAGAAGCTGTAGGGAAAAATAATTCTTATATGACTTAGAATGTTGCTTTCATAAGTTTAAACTTTCATGTAAACTTAAGAAAGCAAAATATAAATATAGGCCAACAAGTTCCAGGGGAGCAGTTGTCTCAAGAAAAACCTTGGATAGAAATTAGGAGGACCTGAGTTATTTATAGGCCAATGCCAACACGCTGTAAATTGCTTTGTTAAGGACCACATCCAAGATTAAGCTTCTAAGAATACCTTGTGGTTTATCCTATTACGAAGTAATTTTTACTCCTTTTCACTTGGTATAGTTCAATGATTCTTCAAAGAAACACTTCAGGAACTTTCCAATTATGTAATGCCTGGGGCCCCTCTTAAGATCAATTGAATCAAAATATCTGGGGAAAGAACCCGAGCATTGGCATTTTTCAAGATCCTTGAACGATTCCAGTGGATAGCCAAATTGAGAAATACTGAAGAACCTGAAACCGAAGAAAGATCCCCCTATCCTACCTAGCTCTTTTGCAGACAGGATGAGAGGATAAGGGAACACTATAAAATAGGACCCATGATGCTTCCCCTGAAACTCAGCTTCAGGCCAAGTTTGGAGTCTCAAGGGAGAGAACATCTGCCCTGACACCAGGTACCACAGTACCATTTTCCTGCCAGGTAAGTTGCCTCTAAGGGAGCTCTGTAGCTAAACGGAACAACTTTATCCTTTCCTGTACTTCCCTAATCTATAAATATTGGCTAGACATATGGTGTCTTAATCAATTTGCTATGCTTCTAAGATGTCCCGGATTGCTTATTATTGGGAAAATATGTCCCTAGACACTTTCAAAGGCATACTCATTTAACACATTAATGCAAGGAGATTCATTTTAAAAAGTAAATATGTAGACTCATGGTAAATATTTGTTATGTTGATGATAGGGTCAAAAGCAATACATTTTCATAGCTTAATGAAGTAAAATGCTAAAACTTAATATAGACTTATGATTTTTATTAAATTGTTATTAGCGCTCTGATTTCCATCAAGATAAACTAAATTCCTACACATACTGAGATGGTCAGTGTTTGTGACTTTGCAACTAATTTATTAATGTTATCTGTTGTTAATCTATACTTTTGAAAAGCATATAGTAAGAGATAAGCATATGTCAAATTAATGAAAGACAAAGTGAAATACTCTTTGACTTTTTAACTATCACATTTTGAATATTAAAAGCATGATATTAAAGAATTTTAATCAGGCTTAGCTTAAACAAGACTTACTTGACATTCTTCAGCCGAATTGCATGTTTTCTGTCTCTTCACCTGTGAACAAAATGTTATACTCTTATTCTAGATGTATTTACTAGTTTTAGCAAATGTGAGATCTCTAATTCATTCATATAAGCATCCTGGCTTTCCCAGTTCAGTGTGGCAAGTCAACTCATATTCAAACAGTACTAATATAATATCTAATTAAAGGAAAAGTATGTTCATTAAAGTGCAATGAATATTTAAAGTAGTTCCAGCTACACAGAAACTGTAATCATCCAAGTGCCCTTCTTGGGTCAGTAGAAAGCTTTTCCATTAGCAGACCAGTGGGTTCACAAATCATTTACTCCCTCTCTTATTATTTTTAAATGGCAATTATGAATCACTTAATACATAAGGTGAAAGGATGTTTTCCCAGTCAATATGAGTGATATAGTATACACCACTGGTCACTGGTAACTGGAAAGTTTACATTACAAAAGGAGAGCCAAACATTTGGTACCCCATCATCACCTTTATATTAAATCTCTATCTTTGATAGAAAGGCAAAAGCACTTTACATAGTTGAATCCGTATCTGCCTTATATTTTGCAATACCATATAAAATAGGGAATTAACTCCTCTTCTATTTACTCTTCTAACACATCTCTAAAGATTTTAACTTAAGCATCATATTTTGTGCATAGAATTTTACAAGACGCATCTCCAAAAATTGTGGAGGGTTATCTCATCTACGCACTTCAGGAAGCTCTGTTGTATGTAAATTTCCTTACTAAGGATGACTTACTCACTATTTAACGTCTCTCCAGAAGGAAATTTTTTCTCATATCTATTTAAAACAAGTGATTGCTATTTGTTATTCTTCTAGCAAAGAAGAAGAACCTAAGTCATTGCTTTTATTTTCTTGAACTGTCCTTTACCTGTGACCTTGGAAATGATAATTATATTTTCTTAGCTTTCACCTCTCTGACAAAAAAATCTCTCACACATAGATCTCATTATCAACCTCCCACCCTTTTTGTTTTTAGCTCCTGAAACATTAAACTTTTAAGTTCAAGAAATTGATGCATCTCCTAAGTGTTAAACACATATGATGTGTTATTTATAAAGATATCCAGGTGTCTTCTTAACTTTCTCCTCCCTGTATTTGTCTTATTTCAATGAATACTTTTCTCAATAGAGATGTATTCAATGCTTACATTGTTTCAGACACTGTGCCTGGCACTGGGGTTATAGAGATAAGTCACAGGCTTTCCTTTTCAGAAACGTACCATCTAGTCAGGAAAGAAGGCAGGTAAATAGGAAGTTAGCAACACAGTCAGGTAACTTGAAACTTGAATCTTAAAAGTTAGTCCAAAATGATCTAGAGTTCTAAATAATGCAGAATTGTTGTTACATCAGATTCAACCTCCTCAAGAGTGCTATAATTTTTTTAAAATGGGCTTTACCAGTTGGTGAAAATCTTTCAGAGCTGCTTATTTCAATTGGTAATAAATGTTTTCTTTTTCAAAATTTATTCATTAAAATTGAGGTCAATGGAGAGCTGCTGTCTGCAAGCAGGGAACTATTTTGCTATGATCAGTTACTCTGAAGGTTATGAAGTCAGCATAAAATCCCAATAATGCTATAGACTTAAAAAATGAATACAAAGCAGGAAAATTTTATGGGTATGGACCAAGAAATATCAAGATGAAAAAACCTGAGGGTTATTATTCATCCACAGGACCTGGCCAGAAGATTGTTGGATATTGGAACTTTCCATGACCCCAAAAATTATCTTCCCTTTGGTACTTTTTCCCTAGTGTGTAAGAACTGTTAAGGTAACTATGGGACTATTTAACAAGCAAAAGTGAAGAATATATATATTCTTATTCTTATAAAAGAATATATGACTTCTTTTATAAATCCTGAAGCATCCACAGCTAAGATGGTAAAATTATGAAGTAACTATAGCTAAGATGTTGAGCATTTTTAATAAGGACCAAGAGCAAAGAGTTAATTCCTACTTTTGTATTGGGTAATATCTGATTTAATAAAGATCTCTGACTTCATGCTTACTTGGATGATTTATCAGCATTTTATTCCCATTAAACAAAGGGGAGTGATTTTATACCTTTAACAAAATGTCATGTTAAATCTTTCTGGAACAGGTTGGGTAAAAATAATCAACAAATGTTATCTTGCAGTTTACTGATTGAAAGGTTGTTTGATGTGTGTTCCTGAGAATTGATGTTCATCTACAAACTGTAGGACTCCAAGTCTCAGTGTTAAGAAATATAAAATGAAAATGTGCATTTTTCTCTTTTTTTCTTGAGGATTATTTTGTACTAGCAAAGTGAAGTATAGCATTACACAACTGTCCAATTAATTCAATTATCATTAATAGAAAATCTAGATATTGTTATCTGACTGTGCTAAGACAACACTTTTGTTTTAGTTGTCTCAGTAATTATTTGGCTCTGTATTTTGTTTACTTTAATGCAGACACAATAAGACTTCATGTTGGTAAGTCTCTTTCTTTAAATTTTTTTGAAGACAGGGATAGGTCAAGTCTCATCTGATATGGATCTATGGGAGCAGTTCCACCCTGTAATGGTGATGTGTGCTCAATGGACCAAGTGCTCCATGTCATTTGGAACAGGACCTGTTCCAAATAATGTGCATGAATTTATTTGGTTGTCACCAACAGCCCTTAGAGCACTATATTATTCTCATTTTTACAGTAAGAAAACTGAGGCACAGATAGTTAAGTGACTTGTGAAAGTCTACTCAGATTGGATAGATCCAGTATTCTTACTACAACACCTACATTCTTACTCATTCCTAAAGCATTGACCAGCCATGTAGGTCCCTCAGTCTTTAGTTTCATTGTCCATAATATATCTAAAGTTGTTCTTGATCGTTTTCATGGGAAACTCAAGATTAAAAGTGGGAAAGGATTTACTGTGTCATAACATTCATTCTTACTTAGAACTAATGAAAGAATATTCCCCATAGCATTTTTTCCAGAAGCAATTTAGTCAGTTTTATTAAGTTCAATTTATGTGCACCTCATTTAATTGATCGAATTTCTGCCACTTTTCTTGGAATACTCATCTAAAGCTCTAATAAACCTGACTAATATCATGACACTTCTCTATTATAAAACTATTTCTCTTTATTATGATATTCTCTTATTACTTTTTCTATTAACAATGTAGAATGACCTTACATAATTCTTCTTTTTTTAATAAGTCATTTTGATACCTAGTTTTCATTAACAGGCTAGAAATCGAAAAATACAACTTGGCTTTGTAGAATAGAAGCTAACGTAAACAGAAACATATTTGATGTAGTTTTACACTGATGTCTTTCTGCCACAAATTTTGACTGGGGGAAACTGTCAAACTAAAAACCAATGTTTTAATTATCTTGTTTAATAATGACTACTCTGAGAGTACCCAAAATATTTGAAGATATGGTGAATAAAGTGAATAAACATTTACGGAGTCCTTACTGATAGTAATAGATTGTGTGTTACCAAAGCAGTATGAAATAGTACCTCAACCAGCAAAGAATTTACGATGTAGTTGACATGTCACATATATACAGACAGTCTACAAGGCAGTAAATGCCTAATGAGGGATGCAAGCACTACTTGCTATGGATAGGAGTTTAGAGGAACAATGGATCACCTTTATCTTTCCCCAAGGCTTTTAGGATGAAATGAGATTTGAGCTCATTCCAAAAACAGAGGTGGGAATCAGGTGGAGAAATGCAAGAACACTTTGCACAAAAGAAGAGCCAGTCTTTAGAGCATGCCCACTTGGGTGGTAAATCAACAATTTTATCCTCATTAAACACATGAGTGCATTATTTTACTTTTGAGAGCTAGGCAAGGTAGGCTAATTAAAGACACAGAAGGCCATCTTGGAACAGCCCAATGTAGGACCCTCAAGTATTTCAATATTTCAGAGAACTTGAAACATGTCTAAGTTCTCTAGGTCAGGGTTTCTTGATCTTGGCACTATTTGGGGCCAGATGATTCTTTGTTGTGAGATTGTCCTGTGCATTGTGGGATGTTTAGTAGCACTCCTGGCCTCTACTCTCTAGATACTAGTAGCATCCTCCTCCTCCCCCAAGTCGTGAAAAACAAAAATAAAGTCTTCAAACATTGCCAAATGTCCCCTGAGGCACAAAATTGCCTCCTGTTGAGAACCATTGCTCTGGATCTGTGAACATTGAGTGAAATAGTTCTCACAGATTTCTCTGCCCACGAGCCATTAAGAAAATCATCTTTGTACCTCACCTATTTCCTCATAGTGAATGTTGTCAACCACCTTCTTCAGTGGTCTCAGAATGTGTGCCTTCCATGTCAAAAGTACACAGGCCACTTGGCAGGAAGCCAGATTCTACTCTCTGGAGAATTTCTGGGATGCCCAGTGAAAGTCACTAAGAAACGCTCACTAAAATATATTCTCCACTGAGGAAAAACTCTCCAAGCTTGTTCATTTGTGAACATTGTAGTCCTATTTAGATTAGAAACCTATTTCAATTGTAAATCCTGTTGGTCTGGGAAGCTCAGCATTTAGGAGAGAACACAGCTGGTGCTTCCTGGATGTTAAATAATTCATCTTCCTCATTTTGGAGAGTCAGAAACAGCGAGCTGAGATGCTAAATCCTCAGTAATATTGCAAAACCTAGTCACTGGCACGAAGGAGGGAAAAGGCCTACTAAATCACAGAGGCCATTCTCCACAGCCTTAGGGGAAGCTGTAGAAAAAATGTTATTTGCTAACTTGACTTTTCCCCATTTTGGCAACATAGGGAAGATAGGTTGCCCTGAGAGAGTTTTGTGAAATTCAGTTAAACAGAATCAACCTGTTATAGGTATTTTGTATATTGTCAGACCTGTATCTCTCAGCAGACAGTTCATTTTTCAAGTGAAGTATTTTGACCTTTCTAAAAAATATTTTACCCAGAGATTAGAAGATAATCATGGAAAATGGGGAACTACCTGCTCAATTGCAGTTAGTAAAAAATAGATGACATTTGAGTGACTGCTTGATGATAAATATTTCCCATTAAAGTTTCAATTCTCACATTTGGCTATTTATTGCATAATCTATTTTAAGCCAAATTATCCTAGTACCTGCTTTAAGTGCATCTAGCATTTTCATATAACCCTGGAAACCACATTAAATTCTCCAAAATGCTCAGCTTCTTCAACAGTGTCTCACAGTAGCTTATTACCCCTTTTTCAGATAACTAGTAATCTTAGAACTTCTATTTCTGTTACAAGAAAGAGATAATTTTTTTTACTAGAATGCTTATTTTATATCTTAAAGACACAATATCCATTTTCATATAAGACAGAATTCATATGTATACTATTACATTTGTATGCTCTTATCTTAGTCACATCAGGCTGCTATAACAAAAATGCTCTAGACAGAATGACTTAGACAACAAAGATTTATTTCGCACAGTTGTGGAGTTTGAAAAATCAAGACCAAGGCACTATCAGATTCATGGTCTGGTGTGGGCCCCACTCCCTAGTGCATAGACTGCTCTTTTCTCTCTGTGTCCTTGCATGATAGAAGGGGCAAGGGAGCCTTCCAGGGCTCTTTAATAAAAACACTAGTCACATTCGTGAGGACTCCACCCAGATGACCTAGTCACCTCCTAAAGGCCCCACCTTCAGATATCATCGCACTGGGGATTAGGATCCCAATATACTAATTTTGGGGAGAGATAAACAATCCATAGCAGCTCAGTTCAACCAAGTTGCATTGATTATGGGGTTCTCATGAGAATTTACAATGCTGAGTGATCTCAAAAATCATTATGTTTTGATATATGCTGCTTAACTGGTTGACTCCATGTGACATAAACAATCAAACACATTTTTTCATTGGTCCAATTATGTAGTTTTGCATTTAGGTCCACTGAGAGTAAATGCAGAGAAAAGTAAAAGGTAATAATAGAAGTCTACATGCAACCATTGTGGTTATCAAAGCAATGCAAGTTTCTAAGTGATAATTAGAGGGGGATTTTCTTGGGGTATATAAATAGATAAAAATTGAATTTCCTAACTAGAAGCTGGCCAGGACTGGTTTGTAACAGCTATATTCTCTTGAAAAAAACACTATAGTTGTTAGAACAAGAGAAGGGAAGGGAGAGAGTTCTACCAAATAAAATCTCAGTTTGGGTTCATTTATTAAACTTTATTCTCATCTCCTAAGAACAAAGGGGAAAAAAAAAAACATTCTGGTGATTGGACCCATGGGCCAGGCAACCCAATATTCAGGCTCTCATAGTGAATCCAAGACATTGCAAGTAATATTCAGTTTATGACAGTGGGGCCAGGGGAGGTGTTATGAGCATCCACACTATTTTTTCCTTCGTGATGTTTTCTTCAGAAAACATTTAGAAGTTAGGAATATAACCTGAGCTAATATAGCTTCTTAATAACACAGATTGCTTTAATATGCCCCAAAGAGGAACACTTAATTCAAACAAGCCTCCATTTTAATATGTTTCAAATATTTCTTCCTTGGGAAATTTTATTTTATGTGTATTTTCTTTCATTGGAAAGTCTACAAGTTGTATCATAAATCAGATGTTATACTGCATGACAAGATATGTATTATTAAACAAGTTGCAGGACCTCTTAAAAGTCAGAACAATTGAGAAAGCTGTTCCAAAATAATATTAGTAAGTTTAGAAGTGTATAGAATAAAAATTAAAATTGCTGAAGAAGTTTAAAATAAGTGTCCTTGGAAGTAATATAGATAATACAGTTCAAGCAGTCTTGTATAACTAACATGGAAAGGTAGAAAATAATCAATCCATCCTATTAATTGAATATATATTCATTCAATTTAAACTGAAATCATGGTGCTGAGACTACAGCACCATGTAGTCTCTAATTCTGTCAGAATCCTATTCAGAGAAGACTGGGAGAATTCACTCAAAAAGCTTCGCGGGAACAGTGCTTCCCCCAAAAGCTACTTCCATCTTCTGTTATTTTGTTTCTATAAAGGAGCAGCTCCAATAGGAATGAGTGATGTAAGAAGACTTAAATGTGGTCAAATGTCTGGGAATCAGTAGCCCAACAATATACAATGAAAAGATCTTAACCATGAAGTAATGGCATTTAAAAATTAGCTAAAGTAAACTCATTCAGACATAGCAAGTTTTAGGATTATTTTGTGATTTATTCTCCTAAGTAACTTACATTCATTTGTCCCCTGGTATTTACTCTCCCATTTTCCATTTTCACTGGATGTCTGAATGTCTAGTTCCAACGAATTGTTAAGTAAACAAGCTGGCACAGTCACAGCTATACCAAGACATGGCAAGTGCTAAGGATATAGCTAATATTCTTGATATGGATTTTAAATACACCTTGTTAAAATTTTGTTTAGCCATTCATTTATTCAACAAACATTTCAGTGAGAGTCGCCCCATATACTTGAACCTATGCTGGACCCTGAGGGAATGAAGACGTTAAAACTCAATCTCTGTCCTCAAAGCGCAGAGCTGAGTGGGAAAAAAAAAAATATATATATATATATAGTATATACTGGAATCAGACCAACTTGGGATTGCATCCTGGCCTTGTTACTTTATAGCTGTGTGATATTGAATAAATGATGTTATCTCCAAGCCTTTGCTTTCTTATTTTAAAATGGGGATAATTATAGGAAATATCCTATACATCGCTGGAAGGACTGAAATGAGACACGCTTTTCAGTGTCTACAACAAAATAAGAAATGAGTAAATATTAGCTCTTATGCTCTGAAGGGAAGAACAATAAATAAAAATAAATTCAACAAAACCACAGAGGTCTCTAAAATGGGAGTGCTAGATATCTCTTGTCACCTTAAGAAAAAGAAGAATGAAAATGAGCCATCTTTTGTGGGTAGAGGCATTGCTAGAATAATCAAAACCTGAGACTTTAGAAATCTTACTACTCAAACACTTCTAAATGTGATCAAGGAATTACTGTATTTCTCACCTCTGCTGTTAGAGAAGGGAATGGAATCAAACCACAGTAAAGGATTAGGCCAAAGAAAAATTTTCTGATTCTAAAGGTTGTTAGTAAAAATTAATAATTCCACAAAACATATTTTTAGAAGTACAGCATGCAGTTGTCTCTCCTGGATAATTTAGATGCAGGGCTGACTGGAGCCAGAGGGGTAAAATCTTGAGGATCTTCCTCTCCTCCCGTGATTGGTATAAGGATGATATGCAGAGTTGACAACTTATAATAAACCATTGTGGCAGAGATGGAAAGGCTGTCATAAAAGGTCTGGAGACATAGGTGACAGTTGTATTTCTATAAGAAATGGGGCATATTCTGTAATGTGTGGGATTGCATAATCTTTCAAAGGTTTGATGTGGAAACACTAAGATATAAATTCGGTTTGCAAATTCTGTCTAGAATTGCAACCTCTAAATCTTACGGTGCTATTCCATTGAAGCCCAATGGTATGAATGCTGTTTGACAGGATTTTGAGGACTTCATCATTTGGAATCCATGCCAAAAATATTTGGACATTTAAACCTCAAAATTCCTATCTTACTCATTTCAATAAGAGGAGTCTTAGCATGATAAAAAGTGGCAATGAATAAAATTGGAGCATACCAATACCTGTTTTTCATGCTCTAGGCCAAGTGTCAGTAAACTGCATAGACAAATGAGCATGGCTGTGCGCCATTAAGATTTTATTTAAAAGAAAAAACTGGCAAGGGCCAGGTTTGTTTGGTGGGCTGTACATTGCCAACCCCTGCTTTATATTAAAAAGCACAGTGTCACTCAATCATTTTTTCAAAATGATAGATAATGTTTTTCTTCTACTGAACAACAGATACTCGCAGTTCCAAGTTGGATTGTAAATTTGTTTTCTTTCTGTCTTCAAAATGTTGCATCTACAAATGCACTTTGACTGGAAGACTCAAATCTACAAAGAAAAAATAGACAAATATATTACACATTTCTATTACATACTTGCATTCAATTTGGGAGTAATTTGTGGACACTAAAAGACTGGATGAAGAGAATGTAGTAACAGATAACAGCAGAATACTCTCATGGTGTGTCAAAACTTTCTGACAGGAGGGAGTAGAAAATGTCAGATTCTTTCATAGAAAAAAAATCACCCAGCTCATGAAACTGCCTTAGGATGCAAGTACAAACATTAAAATATTAATGAAAATACACAAAACAGCAGTTTTCAACACCCCCCATCAGTCTCGGGAAATAACTTATAAAATAAGAATTTCACTGGGTCCTGTACTGAGGCTTAATTGGGAAAACAAGGTTCCCATTTTTATTCCTTTCTCCTATTCTTCCCTTCAAACCTCCATAGTTTTTACGTTCTAATTCTCGTATACTGCAGGGAATTTTACTTTAGATTTTGGATCCAGGGTCTAAACCTGAAAACTCTCTGCTTCTGCCTCCAGGTTAAGTAGTATCTTGTCTTAAGATCTGCTAGAATTCTGTATAACTTTTACAGTGCATCTGATAAGCTTTATCCCCTCCACGAGGCAGACAGCCTCACTTTTATAGATACTTGGCATCTGGAAGCATGCTTTTAATTTTTGAATATTGCAATGAGCTTGGCACCTATTTTTGGTGGCATTTCTTAGAGACATTGTACATAGTCAGAACAGCAAGCACAGGCATTTGAATGTAAGGAGTGATAACATTTTTGGGTTTGAGACTGTATCCACGCTTCCCTGTTACAAAGAAAATGCATTATAGCAAATGACCTAAACTAAAAATAAAGACATTTGCAGAAAGGGCAAATGTACTTAAGGTGAAACTTTGAGACTATGATAAAAAATAGTGAGATAACAGAATCTTAACATCCTAAATTACAGTCTTGATTTTGAAAGTCTAAAAACACTGCCTCTCAGCATAAAAATAATTAGGTATTTTATAGGGAGTGAATAATACTTCTCTAGTAATTCTATGAGGTGTATGTCTCAGATGGACATCTGGATATTACTAATATTATAAATACCAAAGAGCACAGTTTGGAGAAGAAGGTCTGATTTGTTGAAAAACCATTCGGGGAAGTCTTAGAATCAACGTGGAAATTTATTGAAATACTTTTGTGTATTTCTCCATATTAAAGGTATGTTCATACCTTCTAGAAGTGAATACCTTTAATACATGGGTTTGTGTCTGTGTTTGAGCCTTTTTCAAATGCACTGTATTTCTCTCATTTCTCCCAGCTCTAATATTTGTTCCCCCATATTATCAACAGTCACTGATACTGTCTCTCTGTTCTGTACAGAGTGGAAATCCAACAGATTATTTTTGATACATTAGCTGGGGACTAGACCCAAGACCACAAAGATTCACCAGAAATCTGAGCAGACCTTGATTTGGCTCTTTCTTTTTGGCTACTATTCCTAGGGAAAAATTAAGCCAACGAGAGAAGTCAGGTAACTGTCTGAGGTGCTGGATTTTGTTGGCAGTAGTTTCTGATTAATCACTTTATTGATAGATGTAATATTTAGGGATCAGTTTTCAATATCAGATGTCTGCCTAGTGTTTTGACTAAAGCAAGACCTAGAAACTGCAGAATAGAAAGAACTGCAGGGTAGAAAAATAAGAAGAAAACTGCAATGCAGTGGCTTGGGAAAGTTGACCAAAGGATCGGTCAAGCAAACAGCATCTTGAATAACAAAACTGGGTCAGTGTCTTGCTTGGAAAGGGCATTCTGGTCCGTTTCTCTGTTCAGAATGCTGAACTGATATTTCTATCACACCTTTCGGCCTCTGTGAAAGACGTATTTTATTGGGAGCAGGGGACATTTTCACCAGACATAAATTGAAGCTTATGTATCCATTGCATTTCGCATGGAGGTGCACTGTATTATATTGTGTTGTATTGCATTTGCCTTTATATCCTCATTTTGAAGATTAAATAACTAATATTTCTGGAAGAAAGTGATTTCTCCAAGGACACAAAGCTGAGAAAGAATAGGCTTAAACATACATCTTTTGACTGCTTATGGTGTTTGCCTGTCTGCACACTGCCTGATAGAAAGCTATGTAGAAATCACCTGTTTTGGGGCTTGGAATTTGATTAAAAATTGCTCAACATGGGTAGTGACAGGAAGCAAAAGGATTAAAGAAAGGGTGAGGAATGGCGCATAATCTTTCTCTTTTCTTGGAGTTAATCAATGTGAAGAGAACGAAGCATTTGTCTCTAACAGTGTATCACTGGCCTTTTGTAATATCTCCCAGCGTTCAGCTTGTGAACTTTAAAAGAGAGGAGGCTAATCTGTTTGTTTTTTGCAGTTATGACCTTGAGCGCCAAGATTCTAATTAATTTGTCAATATGTTTCTGTGCATGTCTTAAACTATAGCAGTCAGCAAAGAAATTTTGCAACGAGCAGCTCTTTCTTCCAGCAGTCCACTTTTAATTTTTTTACTAGTTATATAAACATTTACAAATAATTGCAGATAGCCTTTTAAAAGATAAGAAAATGAGAGTAAAAAAGAAAATAAAGATGTGACTACATGTATTCTAGCAATTATGGTTAAACTTCAAATTCAGATCAGTTTTCTGGATGTTAAGAGATCAAATTTAAAAAAAATGCGTGACCCTCTCAACAGGAAATAAGGGGGCTACTAGTTTGTCTTATTGCTGAATCTTGAAGAGTTGACATACTGGACAATAATCTCAATGACACCATTAGCAAGCACAGAGGAAATTTACATGTAACTGTGGTGATCAGTAACCTATGATAAAAATTGAGAGTGCAGCATTAAAACACTTTAAAGATAGAAGTTCTGTGAGAGGGCTAAATGATATAGTTAGATGTGTAGACCTCTCATGTTCAAACTGGTACTGAGGAGAGATTTTAACATAGTCTACAGAGTCAACGGACAACATGTTCCTTAGGTAGTCTTTACCAAGTTTACTTTATTTAGATAAACATTTGGTTAGAGTTGGATTTCAGAGTGTTTGAAGTTGGGTTATTTGATAGGGAACTAAAGAGCTGATGTCCTATATTACTAAGTAAGGGAAGGTGAACATGGTCAGAAACTATAAGAGGTAGTAGCAGGCCTGATGTTTCTTTGTGAAAATTGAGAGTCTAGTTACATTCTCACCTGGGTGGAGGCCTGCTTTCTCTCAATTCTGTGGTCTGAGCCAGTTTGCTCACTCAACTGCACTTGTCACTGCTAAGTTTCTTTAGGAAACAAAGCTCATCTCACTGTAATCCAAAGAAACCAGTGAATATTATACCTAATGAATATTTAGATTTTAGTTAAAACATGATATTCAAAATGCAACTGCCATAATCATCACCATGGATTTATATATATTATGTATATGTCAATGATGCAATTTTGAAGACATCTCTGAATACGATAAAATACTTGGTACTTCAAATCCATGCTTCACCAAAATGAGATTTTACCTCTTTGTAGGTGCTGTACTGTGGCAGTGCGTTGGGTCAGTAAGAAGATTAGTCTTGGACGTTAGACCAATCTTCTAGTTGACTTGTAGTCTTAACTCCATCCATTAAGAGATACGTTGCCTTAAACAACCTCTTGACTTCTCTCTGTAAAATGTGAATACTAATAGTATCCATTTCACAGAATTGTTGAGGCATTAAAACATAGGAAAGCACCATCTGGCATATAGTTGACACTTAATATATAGTTTTTACTTTTTCTGTTTCTTAATACCTCTACCATGCTCTAAAGTTGTTCATAAAATCTCCTTGTTTATAATATGGAACCATCCTTTTGGTCCCCAAATTTACAACTGATCATTTTAAACCTTCATTGTGGGAGCTAGAAAATAGGATGCATTAGACTTTTTTTTTTTTTCCTTTCTTTCTGACTCCTCTGAGGCAAAAACTGACTTATAGTAGGTGTGTCACTGAGAGAGGGAGGAAATTGCCTCTGGATCATGGTGACTATACTTCCTGTGGCTCCACTTGTTATAAGGAAAAACCTAGGATGAATGCTTGCCAGGGATTCATTATTGCATTTCACAATAGAAGAAAAAAGTCACTATAAATAAAGATGGAAGAATATCAATAAAGCTGTAACAAGAATATGTAATAAGAGGAAAATCGGCCTTCTTGGATTGATAGACCAACCTTATTACCCAGTGTGGCATGGCCTTAGTAGTATGAGATTAACTCTTGCATGTACCTAAATTAAGAACTAGAATCATAGTGTCATAAAGTTTTAGGATTGGGAATGACCTTAAAAGTTGCCCATTCTCTTGCTGTTCAAAGTGACATCCACTAATTGGCAGCATCAGCATAACCTTGAGTTTTTTGAAATGCAGAGTCTTGGGCCCCGTCTCAGACTTACTGAATCAGAATCTGCATTTCCACAAGGCTCCCAGGTTTTTCTTCTGTACACGAAAGTCTGAGAAGAACTGGCCAGGACTATACTCATCCAATTTTTATATAAGCTTCAAATATGATATGTAAATATCACATATTCATCTGAGTCCTTGATAAAAATTGTTCATGGAAGCAATGAACAAGGTTGGGGACAGAGACCTTCAATATGCCTCTGAAAAACTCAAGCCTAATCTAAGTACATAAGTCCACATATTATTACACATTTCAAATTCATCTAATTGAATATCATCACTCAATGTATTTTTCTTTACCTTTTCCACAGTAATAACATGAGACATTTCCTCTAGCATTTTAATTGTGTAATATATCATACATACAGGAGAATACATAAAAGAAATAGGTATAGTTTAAAGGATAATTATGAAGCAAACACCCATGTAAACACCACCAGGGTTAAAACATAAATCACTGCCAGTAGCTCAGCATCTCTCTGGCATCTGTCCCCAGAAACATACTTTCACCTCCTCTCCAGTGGTAATAACCAAGGAAGTATGACTTTAGTGACCTTCTCTTTCCCTTATTTTCCTTTATAGTTTCTCCATGTAAGCACTGAATCCTAAATAAGATGACCCTGTTTTTCCCATTTTTGAACAATATATAAATGGAATTCTATAGTATGCGTTCCTCGCTGATTGGACTCAGCCTTCTATTTGTGCGATTTATCCATATTGATTTGCTCAGCCTTATTTGTTCCTTTCCTTTTATGTTATAGCATTTCATTGAGGGGTAATTTCACAATTTATCTATTCTAAAGTTTATGGGCATTTGCATTGTCTGCTCTTTGGGGCCATTGTAGATAATACTGCTATAAAAATGTTTGTGCCTGTCTCCTAGTGCACGTGTGCAAAAATTTGTCCAGGCTCCCCAGCTAAGAGAGTAATCCCAGAATCATGGAGTCTCTGCATCTTTACCTTTAATTTGATAATTCCAAAGGTTTCTCAAAGTGGTTCTGCCAATTTATATTCTCACCTACAGAATAAGTAAGAATCTTATCATTGTCAATCACAAACCTTTTCAGATGTTGTCTTGACGAAGTCCAGGTGCACTGGGTTCTCTATAATTCTTTGATAAATCAACCCGTGGCTCTATTTGAAAACAAAGGAAAATAGAAACCAGAGCTCACACCATCTTTTCATTATCCCAGTTTCTTGTGTTAATTTCTTACTCACCACTCTTTGAAATATCATGCCTTACATCAACATCAATCTTTATAAACCCAGGTGAGAAATTAACTTTTTTTTTTTTTTTTTTTTTTTTTTTTTGGACAGAGTCTTGCTCTGTCGCCCAGGTTGGAATGCAGTGCCGTAATCTTGGCTCAAATGCAGTGCCGTGATCTTGGCTCACTGCAACCTTCGTCTCCCGAGTTCAAGCGATTCTTGTGTCGCAGCCTCCCAAGTAGCTGGGATTGCAGTAGGCACCACCATACCCAGCTATTTTTTTTTTTTTTTTTTTTTTTTGTAGAGATGGGGTTTCATCATGCTTGCCAGTCTGGTTTCAAACTTCTGACCTCAAGTGATCTGCCCACCTCAGCCTCCCAAAATGCTGGGATTACAGGCGTGAGCTGCCACACGCAGCCTCTAGAGATTCACTTTCTTCCTTTCCTTATAACCCAAATTACATTTATCCATCCCCAGGGTTCTGGTACTCCTCTGTTTTCTGTGGCTGCATCATCACTGCAGGCAGCTCAGTCTCCTCACATTCTCTTAGAAGAGTGGGTGGTAATTAACCCAGGTCAGGAAACATAGATAATTTAAAAGCATTATTCAACAATATTTTCATCATCTTCTATTCCTTACTCAGCTTCAATTCATTTTTTCCTAAGCTACCCCTTCATTTTCACTGAAAGAGGAAACAGAAACTAAGTACTAGTTTTAATCTTTATTTTTTCTTTTTGGTCAGCCACCAAGAGTGACATTACTAGGCCAAAACAGTGGGCTTATTTCTTGTCTGATTTTTTTTTTAATCTGAACAAAGATAAATCAAACCTCAACAATAACAAATAAAAGGAACTTTATTTTTTCTTTTAGCATTTGGTGGCTCATTTTAAAGTTAGCCTTCTGAACACTATTTTTATGGATTTGTGAAGGTCTTTTAAATTATCTTATTCTTTTTATTATTTTGACCTTTCCTTTTAAAAGTTAAGCTCATTGGAGAATCCTCTGTGCCACCTAATTTTCTATAAGCTCTTCCCCTTTTCTGCCCTCGATGGAATTACTTCTGTTTGCATAGCCTGAGTGATGTTTTTGAGACTTTTCAAATCTGTGATCTTTCTTTTTCTGTGATGAGTTACATGTCATAAATTCTGTCAACTTCTTTTCAACTTTTGAAGTCTTCCTTTCTAAAGTTCACAGTGCATGTCTGACTAAGCCTAAGCTTGATCAAAATGAGATTTAAAAAAGAAGAAAAGACACAAATCTGTGCATACTTCCTTTCTAATAAAACAGAACCTTGGCTTCTAGAGTTTATGTGCCTCTACACGTCTTCAGTGTAGCATGTCGTCTTTAAGTACAGTACTTCCCGCTTATCCACAAGGGATGCATTCCAAGATTCCAGTGGATGCATGAAACGTCAGACAGTACCAAACCCTGTATATACTGTTTTTCCCTACACATACATACATATGATAAAGTTTAATTTATATATGAGGCACAATAATACATTGACAATAACTAATACTAAAACACAACAATGATAACAATATACTGTAGTAAAAGCTTTGTTAATATGCTCTCTCTCTCTCTCTCAAAATATCTTATACTATACTCATTCTTTTTCTTGTGATGATGTGAGATAATACAATGCCTACATGATGAGATGAAGTGAAGTGAATTGCACAGTTATTGTGACAGAGCCTTAGGCTACTACTGACCTTCTATATTCCTAAGTCTGCATAACCATACTTTACTTGCAGTGAATGGCTTGGTGTCATTCATCTTCAGGGGATCCCTTGCTGAAGAACAACAAGTTGCCATCAATAGAATGCATTTTCTGTTCATGTCTTCCACTCACAAATTTAATGACTTCTCCATCTTAACTAATCCCTTATCATGCACAGTGGCAGTAACTTAGAGTGTGAGGTGCCACAGCAAAATTAACCTAATTTTCTTCCTTTCTTACAATTTCATGGATAGAAAATTGGTTCTTAACTGTAGATCTTAGAGACCTCAGCATATGACTTTCTTCTTTTCTTATTAAGTTAAGAACTTTCACCTATTCTCTTTAAGAAAGCACTTCGTGGGTTCCTTTTGGCATATTGGAGTTGCCAGCATCCCTACTCTTGTGTTTTGAGATATGATTAAGTAACAGTTCCTTGAACACAAGCACTGTGGTACTAATACAGAATTTCTTATAACTGTGGCAGCTACTAAATGACTAATGGGTAGAAAGTATCTACAGTGTGGTTTCTCTGGACAAAGGGAGGATTCACATCTGGGATTTTATGGTGTAGGACAGCATGAGATTTCATCACACTACTCAGGAGGCTGTGCAACGTAAAACTTATGAATTAGTTCTTTCTGGAATGTTCCATTATTTTACTTTCAAACCATAGTTGACCACAGGAAACTGAAACTGCACAATGTGAAACTGTGGATGAGGGGCACTACTGTAATTTTCTGCTTCCTCACCTTAGCACTTTTACCTTTTGTCCTGCCTTTGCATGACCTTAGTCTGGCTTGTTAGCATCACCTCTTTCTCTTCGCAAATTGTATTTCTCTTGAAACTCTTCTGTTAAGTATCTCTCTGCTTAGACACACATACTTAATTTCTCAAAAATGAGAAAAAAAAATCAAACTTTTTGCCATTTTCCTGGTGTGAAATTTGACCTAATACCACTGAGATGACATTGCAAGCACTGGAGGAAGTTCTAGAAAGGTGATTCTCAAGCTTGAGGTTGTGTCTGTTAAAAAAAAAAAAGTTATTAAATGACACCGTTAAAAAACACAAGGCAAGCTTTATTCAGGAGATGATCTTAGTAGGTACAGGGAGCACTGCAATGGGATTTTTCAGTGGGGGAGAGAGATAAGGCTCAACTCTGCATACAACCAATGAAAGTGGGAAATGGGGATTTATAGATGAGGAGCAGGATGGGCATTTATGTTTAGAAAACTACTAAGAGGAGGCCGGGCGCGGTGGCTCACGCCTGTAATCCCAGCACTTTGGGAGACCGAGGCGGGCAGATCGCGAGGTCAGGAGATGGAGACCATCCCGGCTAACACGGTGAAACACTGTCTCTACTAAAAATACAAAAAATTAGCCAGGCATGGTGGCGGGCACCTGTAGTCCCAGCTACTCCGAAGGCTGAGGCAGGAGAAGGGCGTGAACTTGAGAGACAGAGCTTGCAGTGAGCCGAGATCGCGCCACTGCACTCCAGCCTGAGCAACAGAGCGAGACCCCGTCTCAAAAAAAAAAAAAAAAAAAAAAAAAAAAAGAAAGAAAATTACTAAGAGGAAACATCAGTGGCAAGGGAGATTCTGGCTAAATTGAACCGACAGAATTCCTGCTGAAGGCAGGCCAGGGTTATTAGATATCAGCTAGAGTATACTGCAGGATGAGGAACCTTATCAGATATTGAAAGTGATCAGATACTAAGGATAAAGGAATCTGTCTAAATTGACCTAGGAGGATTCTTGCTAAAATTGGACAATGCAAACATGAACATGGAAATCCAAAAGCCGAGGCTTGGTTAAAAAAGATCTCAGAAGAGCTTGAGTAGCGTTTCTTCAAGGAGAGAATCTTTGTCAGAACAGACTCAACTGAAAGTTTATTAAAACAGATATTGGTAAACCCTGTCCCCTGTTTCTGATTCATAATTTTTTAATATAATTTCTGATTCATAATTTCTGAATCATAATTCAGAAAACAGACAGTTCTACCAAGTTCTCAGGTGATGTTGAGGCTGTTGGTCCAGGGAAAACACTTTGAAAAACACTGCAATAGAGTGAAATATCAGAATCTTCTGGAAGATTGATTTTCCCAATTCATAGTCACCCAACTCATCTTTGTAATTTGTCATTATTTATAATAATAGAGTTTGAGCTGTTAGATGTATTATCACCTTCCAAGTAAGTGTTTCAATGGTATAGCATATGACTAGGAAAAATCATAATCTCTCAATGTATTTCTCTACAAAATGAGGAGAGCCTTACTCATCTACTACACAAATAATGAAAGCGGAAAATATAATTTCAGCATAAAAGTAAAGAAAAAGCATTTATATTTTGCATTTGATATACATTTTGGTATACAAGGATAATAGAGCATCAGGATGAAGTGGTTCAACTCCTATGAGAAATATGTTCCCGCCCCTTTTTCGGAAGGGTGAAGTGAAAGCAGAATGTGTGCATCAGAAAATGATTCTGGAAAGGAAGGTACCACCCTGTCCCTGACAAGGTAGCTTAAGCTCGGATACCTGTATCCAGCATTTGATTATTAGTCACTTCTTTAAGACATTTTATCTCTTAATCATTTTTTAGGGAGTGAGGAGATTAAGGAGTGAAAGGTAAAATTTTCATTGACTGCAAAGAGAGTTTATTCTGATAAAATATGGTGCTTGTGGTAATTAGACCTTGAGCAATGGAAGTACTGGCAGATCTGGAAAATTCTGTAGTATGCCAAGGCTCAGGAGTAAAAAAAATAGCAGTGAAACAAAGAAAACCCTGAGTATTACTCTGGGTGAATTTAACTCTCATTTAAATATCAACAATACTATCTCCAAGATCCATTTTATTGTTTTTCCACCCTCAGCCTTGTTCTATAAGATATTAACCAAATGGTCCATGGGTAATCTTCATTTTTTTCCAAGGAAATTAAGAGAATGCAGTAACAGTCAACTGCCAATCTTTACATCTAGCCACTAATTCTAATTCTTCATGTCAAGGCCCACACCCAAATGCCCCATATATCAGGTTCAACCTGAGCAACCACATTTACTCACCCAGTAATGACTGTTCTTAGACATCTCCCTTTATCCAAATGGACCATCACTGAGACCTAAACCTGTCATTTTAAGTCAGTGTACCTGCATTTCTTGTAAAATAAAAATGACTATTATGTTTGTCACACAAAGGACACTGCACAGTTAATTTTAGTCAAAAGCTTATAGTATACCGAAGCGTCCTGTTTTTCTCTAATATCCAGTGGCCCAGTATTTTCTACAAAATGTAGTATCCACTAGGGTCATAATTCTTCAAGGGATCCTTATGTTTGACTTTTCAAAATCTGTTTATTTAATGGATGGTTACTTCTGGGACTTGCTGAAGGTGCTTTCCAAGGTAACAGATTATTGCTCTGGACTGCCCTGCTCATGAGAAGCAAACAGCATCCAATTTAATTATTCATTAATTCCCTCCTGAATTAATATTCTTAAGAGTAATTTTCCATAAAATGTTGCTCCCAACCCTATTGTCTAACACAATATCATAGCACCTAATAGTAAAAATTTCAGGCCCGAGTGAGAAACAAACACAGGCTCTTGAACTCAGTGGAAAAGATGTTTGAGAGAAAGCAGAAACTATGTAAAAACACTCAGTGTTGGTCCAACTACCCTTTTGACGTTAAGAAATAATACTGATTACATGAATTTCATCCACCTGCCTGCAAATTTCATGTTTTGCTCTCTTCTATTGTCATGACTGGTATTATAAGTCTCCATGCACCTGGATGTAGAGTTTTCAGTAAGCATAATATTTCTTAATGCCTAGATTCACTGTGAAAAAGGCCAGACATATGGCCTGGGGCATTTTTTTGCAATGTGAGCATCACAAACTCCACATTAAGTTCATAAGAAAAAAGGGGAAGGCCTGTCTCACTCAATGGAGAGGTGCAGCCAGAGTGGCACTCCTGTCACTGAAATTGGATGGAGGCAGATGCTCACATGGTTGTTCTTAACAGTTAGGGATAAAAGAGCACATCAGGCTCCAAAAATTACCAGAAAGGATGAAAAAAGTACAAACTGTCACATTTTTTTCAGAGGTCCAGAGGGCTTCTCACTCTCAGCTTCTTGCAATCTCTACAAAAATAAATGTGAAGAATTCTTTAATTACAATATTCCAGCTCCACACAGTTCAGACTAATGGGATTTCCCATGATACTGGAAGGAGGCTGAGCAAAGTAACCTTTGAGAGATGATTTACTGTAGTGGCTACAAGTTGATTTCAAATTTTTGAGTTTCATGTATAAATTAGACCAATTCTTTTTATCATCATAACCCTGTTCTTTTCTGTTCAGAAAAGACACACAATTCTAAAAGAAATATTTTTAGCTGATAAGATACATACAACTCTTTGTTCAATAAGTAAATTTTGAGAGATACTTTAGTGTAGACAATTGCAAAACAAAGAAAACAAAATCAAACACTCATTTCACCTTCAAGGAGTTTCCAGCAAAAGGTAGAGAAATAAAATAATGAAAATGCCATTTAATAATGACAAATGTCATTGGAGTGATTCAGAAACTACCTCGAGACATTAAAGGAAAGAGATTTCTTTCAGTTTAATGTTCTTGAAAATTATTATGTCCATTCTGACTTGGTATGCCACAGATAAAAAGTTCCCTTGCAAATAAATTGACAGAAAATTCTGAAATTTTCTCAGAAATACTGTGGCTTTAATGGACTTATTGAACAGCTTAAAAACATGTCCATTTTATTATTACCAGAAAATGTATTAATTTGTCAAAATATTCTTAATACAATATGTTATTGCTTTGTAAATAAGAGCTCATTTTTATAATTTGTTATTACTTAATTTCACTTCTATTTAAAGTGTTGCTGTGCCATATTAAGTTAGAATTTTGGAAATGTCCCTTCCCACTACATAAACACACACACACACAGAGAGAGAGAGAGAGAGAAAGAGAGAGAGAGAGAGAGAGAGAGAGAGCTATTTTTCTCCTTAAAATATACTGCTAACTCATCTGGCCTTGAATAATCAAGCTACTCTTTACAAATAATTCTTAGCATATTCAATGACCTAACCTAACACCTTTCTTTTTATGACTAGTTCCATCTTTACAGATGCCTGGCTATGAAACAGGAAATTTGTGAGGTCATCTCTAAGGATTTTCTTCATATTGCACACAGCAGAGAAGAATGTTTTTTTTTTTTTTTTTCATACTCACTTTCTTTTAACTAGTTTTTTAATATCTGATATAAATTTTCTACAATGTGTCATTGCTTTATGCTGAGCACATTATCCAAAGAAATGCCTGGTTTTGTGGAGAATAACCAAGTCAAGGACAAAGGGTACATCATTATATTAAAATGCAAATTTACCATTAAAAGGCAAATCCTTCATCTCAAAGGTTGAACAGGATGCAACTTCAACTTGACTGGTGGGAATTCAGTGTTCTAGGCATCGAAAACATATTCCAGCTGAAGACTGTTCTTAGGATCTGAATCACTTTCATTTCAACAAATTAGAAAATATGAGTGCATTTTAAGCCCATGTCTTACAAAAAATCATTCTGAGATACTTAAACAAATGTCAGCAAATGGGTTGTCATTCATTAGAATTTCTCCTCTGCTTAATGTACTTTCCCATCCCTTGTTTAACGGATTTTTGGGGAAATGTTTCATCAATGGAGACTATACAAAAGGTGTTACTATTTTGCAGTACTGTTTGCCTCCCTGAATTTTCCCGATTGTGTTTTCCCTATTCCTATGGATTCTCCCCACGGCTTCTATTCTCACATTTTTCATTCTCTCCGGACAGGTATGGCTTTAGCCACGGCCTGTAAGCTGATACCTATGCCGTTTTTATCCTGTTAATGAAAAAATTATTCTTAACACTTGTTAAAGAAAGTAATTATTCTTTACTCAGAGGGGCACTATTATGATAGGTGCAGGGACCACTGCAGTGGGGTCTTGCAGTGGGGGAGAGAGATTGGGCCCAACACTGAGTACAGCATGGGCAGAAGGTAATTTACAGTCAAGGAGCAGGGTGTGGGTCAGTGGATGAAAAATTACTAACAGGCAAAATAGGGATAAGGGGACTTCTGGTTAAACTGATCTGATAGGATTCTTGCTGAAGGCAAACTAGGACGATTAGACATTACCTGGTGAATAGTGGCAGAGGAGAAACCAGATGTGATTAAAATTAGACTAGATATCAAGGGGCGGGAAATGGAGGGGTAATGTAAGGGTCTTGCTAAAACTGAATTTTACAAAGAAGTGCACAAACTAGCCTAGGAGAAGATTCAAGAACCTGACTAAAGTTTCCCTGAGCAAAGAACCTTTGTCAGTTTCCCCTTTTGTTCAAGAAAAGAGACATTCTCCTTTCCTTGGAACAACGTAAGTCCATTATTGTTGTCAGATCGTCTTATCCATTAAAGACTTTCTGAGTCACCTGTTGGGACTTCATAATAGAGAATATTTGCTGGATGATACAAGGAGTCAGCCATTTAATTAGGGATATTCCTATGAAAATAAAGAAAACCAAAGGTTAATAGTTAGAAACCCAGTTTCTGAGTTCAGAGGGCAGTCAGTAGAGAAGATTTCTAGATGTTAGGTTGGTATCACTGCAGTTTTTATCTTGTTAAAGAAAAACCTATTTTATTAGATGGTGGAGGATGATGGAGTGAGGATGCCAGTGACAACCTGAGAAATTTTCTGACTTGCAGTTTGAATTGTTCAGTGATGTTACTGGGTATTCTGGTGAATGTTCTGAGTGGCCTACACAGCAGCAGACATGAAAGTTGCCTACACATGATTTGTGATGGTGATTGACTTGTAGTTTATATCAAGTAATCCAGCTTCAGCTTGCAAAATCCTGGAAAAGAGCTTTTCATTTTAGTGGTGCTAAGTCAGGAAGGTAGGTGAAAATTGGGAAGTTAGTTTCAAGAGTGGTAGCCAGATATTCAAGAAAAGTAGAATTCAGAATCTAGTCCTGTTTGTAGGTAAATAACAAAACCTTAAAGACAGTAAACAGGACTAAAATTTATTATCCTCAAAAGGGTGCTAAATTTTCCATTGAAACATAATTTTTCTCTCTTTAGTCACCCTTGTTTCTATCAAATATGATAAATTACAGTGAGACTAATGTATTTGCAAAATATGTCTTGTCTCATTAAACATGGCCTGATTATTTACATAAATCCAGAATAAGTGATCATTGACTACATAAACCTTTTTTTCTTATTTATTTATTTTTAGTTTGCTTGGTGGGTACTATTCATAAGGGATCTCAGATCAGACATTAAAATCCTCTCAAGGACAGAAAGCCAAGCCAGATTTCACTTGTAGTACCTATAGATTTGGGTGACTTCTCTTCCTGAGGTCTCCAAGATGTTCTGACTTTCCTAAGCCTACCGGAAAGTAACATTCCTTACTCACTTGTAATGCTGGAACCCTGTAAGCCAAGTACCTTGGCTTTTCAAGGGACATTGCAAGCATTAGCTTCATAAAGTCAACCTTAGTTTCTTAAAACTCTGTGGTCATGTCTGATTTTAGGCATCATTTTCAAGTACGATATTCTAGTCAAAACCTTGGTAATGTAATCAGTGTTTCCAGTTATGTCCAGAAAAACAGATTCTGCTTGAACTTACGCAAATAACTATATTGCCATGAAAAATAAGGGCACTCAATAAGAGTTTCTGAATTCTGGGAAGATCAGATAGGGAGATAAAGCAATCGTTTCACCTTTTTTCTCAAAGGCATACTTTACTAAATGGCTACAAATTATAGAAACGTAAAAGAAAGGGATTATTTAAATCTAGAAAATTAACATTTAAAAACAACAAAATTTCCAACAGAAAAGTCATAGAAATTATAATCGTCCTCATCAGTTCTTTCAGTTTCGTATGATTAATTTTTGTTCTGCTTGATCTTGGGCTAGCAATTTTATCAATCCATCAGTTTTTTTCATTACTTGTGGAAATTTTTTCTCACTTCAGTGGCATGGTCTCAAAGTTATCAGAGATTTGTCTTTCATAGTACTGTATATGTCAGAGTTTTTTTATAAATCTCTTTGAAGATGAAGCATTTGGCTTAGAATTGATTACAAATGCTTTCAGAGAAAAATCAAAGTAAAAAACTATCTGTAGTGACCACGGATTTAAAATTGTTCAGATTAAGAATCTGATGAGAGTTTATTGATAAGGAAATTTGGTTATTTCTGTGGTGTGTAATATTTAAAATAATAACTGGAATTATGACTGATAGTATTATACCAGCATATATCAAGTTTATAGGAATTTCATGTAACTTCTGGAACACTTATTAATAACATGTACTCATACAAACATCATATAAAGAAGATTTAGCTTTATTCTTATTTGACAGTGCTTCCCATATAATTTATTATAACAAGTAAACTGAATTATTTTTAATATCTCATTTTACAGAGTGAAAGAGTAAATCCTTTGAGATTTTCTGGGGGCCACCTAAGAAATCTCAAAGTTAGTTTGAGGTAAAAAAGAACTTCATTTAGAATTTAATTTTGGAAAGTTTATCAAAATGTCAAAACCTTAAATATTTGATTAGGTAAGTTGTCAGATTACTATGAAACAATATTTGGGTTATCTTAAATAATCAAGAACATGATAAAGGTTGTACATAAAGCACAGGAAATTTATTTTGCTAAGACACACAAATCTTTATGTTTATAGGAACAATTATTTAAAGGGTAAAAAAGCCCTTTATTCCTATTAAGAACAGACAAAAAAATCCAAAAATAACTCGCGTATTTAGAGAAAAAAACAAATGTGTTTGCACCAGTGCACGTTTAGATATTGTCTTTAAGAATTTTTTTCTTTCTTTAAACATAAATGAATCCATTTAAATTTTAGCCAGTTTGACCACACATAAATTCCTTTTCAAGATTTCTTTTCCATAGACCTTCTACAACTTTTTTATACCCACTCAATTTTGTCCCATATTTTCCTCTTTATTATTCTTGAACAAGCAGTCATTCTACTTTAAGGCAAAATTACTCTCTTTTAACCTTAGCCAAATCAAATCTTTCATACCTCATAAATTTTCTCATAAAAAAAAAAAAAACAAATATCCTAGGCCAATCATGATGACTCATGCCTGTAATCTCAGCACTTTGGGAGGCCGAGATGGGCAGATCCCTTGAGGCTAGGCGTTCGAGACCAGTCTGACTAACAATGCGAAACCCTGTCCCTACAAAAAATTACAGAAATTAACCAGGTATAGTAGTGTGCATCTGTAATCTCAGCTACTGGGGAAGCTAAGGCACGAGAATCACTTGAACCTAGGGGGCTGGGGTTCTAGTGAGCAGAGACCGCACCACTGTACCCCAGTCTGGGCAATAGAGTGAGACTCTGTCTCAAAACAAAACAAAAATTCAGAACAGAAAAAAACACATCCTAGTTTCCTTGCCTGCTTTTTATATACAGTTACTTTCCTTCACCCTTATTATTTCTGGTAGTTTTGATTACACATATTGAGAGAAAATAAGGAAGTAGACAATTGTGAATTGTCTTTCCCATACTAGGAGTCTATAGCAACTTAGCAAATGTTATTAATATACCATTGCAAGTTTCTCATAGTCATACACTTCTTCATAGTACAATTCCTCATGTTTACCTCATGTTTACCAACAGAGCCAAATATATTTCTTATCTATGCAATACAAAAACAAGGTGCCAAAAGTTTATGAACTTTAATTTATATTCAATAACAAACGTTCCAGTAGTTTATGTTAGGAATGATCTAGATTTATAATAAACATCTATTACTTAACTTAGCATGACTCTAAAGTTGAAAGTTACCAAAGAGATTTTGGAAACTATTTTAAGGTAGACATATTATAACTTTACACAAAGCTACCCATCATCTCAAGTTATTTTCCTGTTATCTATTTTTAACCTTATTTGCCTAGTAAACCCAAACAGAATAAAAATGTATGTTTATGTTATAGTAATACTGACAATTTAGAAGATGTAATGTTTTCATTAATTCAATAATATTAAGTTAATCTTATTTATCAATACTTTACCAAAGTCATATGAACTGGAAAAACATTTGGGTGAGTTTTCATATTTCTGGAAGTTTGAGGAATATTTAATTTACATATGCACTTACTTATTTCTTAGCCAATTTGAATAGAACTTTCTTAAGGGATTCTATTATTTAATGTCATAATGTTATCTATATATAGAAGAAAACTATTACATGTACATAACATGTATACATACACACATATAAACATACATAAACATATAGACAGATGTAAACAAAAATCATATCACTTTCATTCAAAAATTTTAGCCAGGAATATGTACAACACAGTAATACAAAACTTACTGGTTTGTATAAAATAGTTGGCTCTCATCTTTTCTCCACTTTAGATTTTTATCTGAATTGTGTTTCTTACAAAAAAAAAGGGGACAAATTGAGGTTATGTACTCAATAAGAGTGAAAGCTTTTTACCAATATTCATAAAGATTTTTAATATTTTCATTTGCCCTGATATGTAATCTTGTGGAGGCTATGGAATACCTTTTAGGCTGAGGGTACATCTAGCAGCTGTCTGGGTATCTCTAAAGCCCATCTGAGTGGATGAAAGATCCAATCTATTTCCAATTAGATGGTTTACTCTTTCAGTCTCAGGTAGTTGTTTTTGAGAGACCCTGAATCCCTTGAGAGCTTCCAGTGGAGCATAGGGGACCGAAAGCTCCAGTGAATGTAGGGAGCTAAGGAACCGAAGTGTGAAGGGCAAAGTCTGGCAGGAATTGGCAGAGGAATGGAGGCAGAGATGGGTTTGAAGGGGATATACAGAAGGTGGTAAGAGGAAGGGGAGGAGAGAAGTTAATGGAAAGGGAAAGGACATAGAAGGATAACTCCCAAGAGATCTTAAGTTCCCCAAAGAGGCCACTGAAGTTCCCAACTGTCCCCTGCAAAATCATGTTAACAAGAAGGAGATGGACAAAGTTGCCAAAACATATAGTAAAGATTTGAGACGAAAGGCTTCAGTTGACTGAGAAGCTTCCATGAGGAAACCAGTATCAAATATAGAGAACAAAGAAACCTCACAGCCAGTCAGGAAGAAAGACTTTCAGCCCAGGGAGTCAGGGACTAATTCCCACTCAGAACAAGAAAACAAGAAGCCAGGAAGACTTTCCAGCCCAGGAGGTCTCTTTCAAAAGAAGCTCGCTACCAGAAAGAAATACTGACACACACATCTCATCAGACAGTTTCAAAGATTTTCAATGGTCACTATGCCAAATTCCTTAGGGTGATACACAAGACCTTTCTGATGTCTCCCTCAGGTTCATACTTATTGTCTGTTCTGGATGAGCAATAGCTGTGAGGTCATGTTCAAATTGCTGTTGGAGAGAATGGTAGGAGTCATTGCCCTTTAAAATGAGGAAGATCTCTTTATTTTTCCAATTGAGTAGCCCTGTCCCTGAGTGCCATTCCATTCCTTCAGAACCTCTCTCAGTATTTTCTTGCAAACAGCTCCAATGAGGTCCAAGCAACCGCCAGCTCCAGTTCTGAGAAAGTATTATTTTGGGGGTGTCTATGTTATTATTGGTATTTTTAACAATGCATTGACACAGCAATACACATTTGAAAAGACTTATCCTAAATACCTGCTTATGTAACAAATTACAGGGCTATTGCTTCAAATAGCCCTGATCTTTCAGTCAAAGCAGACACCCACTTACCAAGTTAATTATTCTTCCACAAAGTACTTTCATGTAAGTGAAGAATGTTAGATTGTTTTCATTACATAATCTCTCTAAAGAAGAGAGTCTTTGCCCTTATTCATATGGTGTGACATAGTCACTTTGAATTCTCTGACTACTTGCAAAATTATAGGAAATTAATCTGTGTTGCAGTAAGGGAGAGTGACAGGCAATATTTTTAAGAACAATGGACCAAATTTTGTATTTTGTGCCTGTAGCTTTGTTTTAACAGGTGCTGTCAAAAAATTAGCTTTTCTCAAGTGTGTTAAATTGGGAGCAAAGTCTGTACCTTTTATTGTATTTGCATTTCCCACTGTGTATTTTTTTCTTGTCACTTTAACATTATCATGTCATTTTAATTAAGATATCTACTATCCATGGAAGATGAAATACATTGATTTTATCTTAATACTGCACTAGACACAGTGTTCTTGCCATTCTTGAGCAAACATCAGTGATGCCTGTGACATGTTACAGTGTATGATAAAGAATGTTTAATATCTATAGCAAGAAAGAAATATTACATTGAAACATATATATTAAAGTTAGAGTTTGCTGCAAATTGTTTTGATGAAATTATATTTCTATGGCAATCCAGTAGAGTGTTCAAATAATGGGGCAGCAAAAACAAAATGAAACCATGTGAGTATAGAATCATGTCTGACTTTTGCATACTACCATTTTATACATGAAATGTAAAGATAGGTGATAAAATAGAGAAGCTTTGAGAATCTCCTTCATGCCTGGATGCTTTTAATTATAGAAGGATCCTTCAATGGAGAAACCTCTGTACTGTGGAATTAGGAGGTTTGGTTCTTCCTTTCATCTCGCAATCTTGCCCTCAAAGAATGCCACAAAGCTGCAGGCACTCTTTCCACTATGGAGCTTGTCCCATCCAGAAGCCCCATCTGTTTTGTGCCTGAAACAAAAGCAGACGGCAATGCTCACACACGAAGCCTGACTCTAAGTCCCAAGGGATCATAGAATGCCTACAGTGAAGGAGGGTAAATTCTGTGAGCTCAGTTGTCGCAGCAAATTTGCCTTCACAAGGAATTGTTTTCCAGAGTAAAGAAAGCCTATGTCTAGGTGGTCATTTGAAGTATATTAGAAGGAAAATTGAACCAACTCTTTTAGGTTTCTCCTAAAAATACCAGACACAGTCTGCCTTTCAAAACTGTGTTGACTTAGGAGCAAGTTCTAGATTGTATAGAAAGTGGACCTCCTGGACTGGAACAGACACAGTTGGAATCTTTTGTTCATTTTAGCTAAATACACCTTACTTAGAGAGTCCTGGACACTTTCTATATTTGTAATGTAAGCTGAGGGTTGATAGAATGTTGTATGTGTCAAGAGCCATGATTTGTTTTTATTTATTTTATTTAAGTTCAGTGAATCATTCAACCATAATTTTGTAATTAGGTAATAACTGTTGATGGAGCCCTACAAAATAACAGACGGGGTGCTATCGCTCATCAAATATCATCAAACATAATTCTTGTAATAAAGCTTATGAGCTAGACAGTCCCATTTTACAGCTGAAGAAAGAGGCTAAGAGAATCTAAGTAATTTTCCAAGGTCACAGCAGTAGTAAGTGCCCAAGTCAGCATGCAAACTCAAGTTCTCTGAACGTTAAAACCAAACCACTATTGCAAGCTACGTTGTCTGTGATGCCAAGGTGGTTTTGCCATCATTGCTATGGTAACCAGGTTATATGACCCTAGCATGAACTGTGGGTCTTTCCTCTGAAGACCTCTGAAGAGATCTCAGTCTATTTCTTAACACTTCATAAGAACAGTTTTGGGAGCATTCTCTATGGTAAAGTTTTGACCTTTTTTAAAAAAGGTAGTTATTTGTGAAGAAAAAATATTGACTGCTAAATTATGAGAAACTGAACTACTGAGACTAGGCCCTATTTGGGAACATTCAGAAGAAAATTAAAACCAACCTAAAAGAAGAGTGCAATTTCCATTGGAAGTCTTATCTCCAAACCCCATGAAATAGGAGGTAGGAGATATCAGAATGGATACAGCTAGGAGGGATATTTATATGTGATCGCAAGAAGCAGCATTCATGTTTATGTAGTGGTGGCAGTTAAACTCCCTAGGGCTGGAATGCGAGTTGTCTTGATTAAAATTGGCCTAATTTTGAATACCAGATTCAAAAGTGATGACTGCTTTCATTATAAGGAGACTATCTATCTTAATATTTGTCTCTATTGCATAAAAATTTAAGTAAATCAATTGTCAAGGTCTTTTGGGGTATCAGTCATATTTTCTTTGCTCATCATAACGTACTACCACCAGACTTACTAAGGTTACCATATTTTCAAAACAAAAATGGGAGTATATGATCAAATGAAAGATTTTAACTTGTGAACATTATTAATTTAAAATCTCACAAAAGTATAAAACTAAAACACATGTAAAGAAGTCAGCCATGATTGATCTCTTTCAAAAAATGAAATGGCATGAAATTTTACCTTCCTTATTAAAGCTGGTCCAAGCATAGTCAACATAGTTTAATGTGCTGCTGACTTATTTCCTTGCTTACAACATATTTAGCTTGATTGGGTCACTTCTCTCCTACATCAGGCAAGTATTTGTAAGTGGAATGCAAGCTAACTTTAACACTAGCCGTAAGACAACTGGAAAGGCAATGCTGTTTTTTCCTTTCAAGAAATTAAAACAAAGAATTATTTTCTAAGTATATAATGATTTTTGGTTACTTTTTTGTGATAAGTTCAATTATCAGGTGAAACACATACACTTTGCTTTTGAGTTAATTTTTCATTCAGGTACCTTACAAATTTAAAAACAAAATTTAATTTACCTTCCAAAGGCATTGAGGTGCTCCCTTCCTAGGTATCCAAGAGTATGGAATTTAATACAAAGACTAGGCTATGCACTTGACTAAAATAATCACATCAGCCCAGAAAATGTTAACATGCTTGCAAAAGCGAGCTGTTGCACCCTCATCTCCTAGTCTGAGAAAAGTAATATTTAACTTCCACATGGAGTGGAAGATAGGAGAGTACTTACTTTCTTGGCTTTATTAAAAGACTTTCAATTATTTTAATATCTTTGAAGCTGAATATCTTGGTTGTAGTAAGGAACAATTGTATGGACCTCATTAGAATGTATATCACACACTGTATTTTCAAAGCATGTCTGTCCTTTTGGGGATTAAAAATAAAAGGTAATTTAGCAAAGATAAAATGGACTTAAGCAAGTGTTATATTCTTTATCTAGTATTTTACTGACATTATTCAATAATTATCCCTCACTGTGGCTTTGAGGTAGTTATCTTTCAAATAAAGGAAGGAGAGAGATGGGAGAGGAAAGAGGAGGAAAACAGGGAGAAAGGGTTAGAGAGAGAAAGAGAGGGAGGGAGAGGGGAAAGAAGAGGAGAGAGAGAAAGGAGACAGAACAAGAAAGAGGGAGGGAGGATTTTTCACATACGAAAACAATGAGATATTAAAATCTAAATAATATTCAGTAAAGATACAAGGGTGTCACTTTCGTTTTATCAAAAGATTAAGACACAACTAACTTCACTCCCAAATCTAAAAAAAAGCTACATTATTGATTTCACATTCTTTCTTATGTTCATTCTTGTACATTTCCTTGAGATGTGTGCCCCATATTTGTTTCCTTTGGCTTCAGAAAGGTGCCACCTTCATTCTCTATCTTCAGTGAACTTAGAAGTCTAGTTGGAGAGATAAAAAAGATACACAGAGAACAATAGTAAAAGACAATATGCATTAGTTATCAGAAGATGTTTCTTTGAGAATAAAAATTTTGGCCGGGCGCAGTGGCTCAAGCCTGTAATCCCAGCACTTTGGGAGGCCGAGACGGGCGAATCACGAGGTCAGGAGTTCGAGACCATCCTGGCTAACACGGTGAAACCCCGTCTCTACTAAAAAATACAAAAGCTAGCTGGGCGAGGTGGCTGGCGCCTGTAGTCCCAGCTACTTGGGAGGCTGAGGCAGGAGAATGGCATAAACCCGGGAGGCGGAGCTTGCAGTGAGCTGAGATCCGGCCACTGCACTCCAGGCCGGGCGACAGAGCGAGACTCCGTCTCAAAAAAAAAAAAAAAAAAAAAAAAAAAAAAAGAGAGAGAATAAAATCTGATACAACCTTAGACAGCAAAGCAAAATAGAAATTAGAAAAGTGGACTTCATATATGACAACACTATTTTCAAACTACATAAATCAATGGCGTATTTCCTAGAAGTTGTATTCGACTTCACATTCTAGACTTCTGCAATTACAACTACATGTATAATCCAAGAAAAAAAATAAACTAGCTTTCACTTAGCATGATACTTTATGCATAGCAAATACTCAAAAAATAATTATTGTTTGGTTGGTCAAATGATTTGGCCTTTGATTTGAAATTAAAGAAAACAAATGTGTGAGACGGAAAGGTACAAAGGAAAAGATTAAAAAGAACCTCCTGTGGGCCAGTGCAGAAGTCAATTTCAATACAAGGAGAGTGATATTGAGCCAACAAGGTCCCCATGATCTTTTCTTTGAAAAGAAAGCACCATTTAGCCAAGTGCAAGGCCAGATCAGCTCAGGAGTTAAGTGTGTGTTAGCACTTTTCCCTACCATTAGCAGCCAGGAATCTGTTGGTATTCACTTTTAGCTTCAAGCAAAATACTACTTTTATTATGTCTCAATGGGCAAAACCACAGTCTTTCATGAAGCAGAAAAACTTGTTTCTACTGTAGTATGGATAGTATACTATCCATACTAAAGAAAATATAGATTTTATACTATTTTTAAAAATAAGATTTTTTTTAAAAAAGACAGTACAAAATAACCTAACCAAGAAATCAGAAATGACCTATAATCCTATACCAAAAACAACTCAAGTTCAGTTAGACAGATTGCTTAGAACTTGAGCCTGGGCATAAGGGAATCCTGATTCTTGATCCTTCTTCCTGTCCCATTGCCTAAGTGAAATTTGACTGGACATTTGGCTGGTCATCCCTCCCATTCCAATTTACCCTTTTTTCAGTTTTCTCAACACACTTTTTATTATTTTTTTTTTTGGTGAGTCAATCAAATTTTATAAAGATAGTATAAAATAACCTAATAAAGAAATCAGAACTGACCTATAATCCTATGCCAGAAACAAGCCAATGTATTTCCTTTGAATATTTATATATACACATTTATTGTTACATAGTGGAGATCATGCTGTAGTGTGTATAGTTTTGCAGGCCCAGCACGTATCTTCACTCTTCAGTAATGCCTTCTGTATTGTAAGTCTCTATGCTGCTTTATTCTCTTGGAATTTTATTTATGTGCTTTGTCTCTAAACAAAAATATAAACTCTTCAAAGAAAAAACTTTATCTTCCCTTTATTTGTCTTTATCTTGGTTTCGACATGCAGGATAGCAATGCACTTTCCCAGATATTCAGTACATGTATTATTAGTTAGGTGCAAAAGTAATTGTGGTTTTTGCCAATAAAAGTAGCAAAACCACAATTACTTTTGCAGCAACCTAATATTTGTTTTAATTGATTGAATTCATGAGAATCATTAGAATGAGTAGATCACTTTTAACAACTTTGATAATTTTAGAAAGAAAATTTTTTCCAAGAATCTCTCAGCACTCTAGAAGCGGTAGTTCTTCGAAAAAAGCCCAGGTGTGGGAAAAATTTATTTTCAGAATAGTGTGCATTCCGTAAGATCTGAAAACCCTCTTTTCTAATCCTCCCATAATCAGTTAGGTAATTCTTGCCTTAGACAAAGCTGTAAGGAAGGAAAAAAAAATGATGCCATGCCCTATCTCTAGTGCTCATATCCATCCTCAAGGCACACCTGGAGTTCATTTTTCACATTGCAGCGAAAGAGAGCTTTGGAATAAGCAAATTTCACAATCTTCACTACCAGTGTCCATCTCTGAGAAATCACTCTTCTCTTACCCTCCTTCATTACATGTTCAAGTAATTCTCCAAGTCTCAGGAATACGACATGCTTACTTACACAAAGGTCAGGTCTAGACCTTTGTGTATGCTGTTTCTTCTGCTTAGAAGACCATTTCTTTCCATGTCCACCAACCAAATCTTCCAGCTTTACTCAGAATGATACTTATGCTTCAGGACTCAGCTAAGATAACACCTTCTTTAGAAAGCCCCCTTAGTACCCACTAAGTTAAGTGATTCCTCCTCGGTACTCTCTTGTCATCTTGTGTTAATCACTGACACAGTACTTATATTTTTTTAAAATGCCTGCCTGCTTACTTCTTTCCCTCACCCCACACCATAGGCCCTTTGAAGACAGGCCCTGTAGCTGTCCACCACTCTATCCTCAAAGCAGTCTGGCACAGAGCATGTGCTCACTGAATCTTTCTTTAATGAATAAGCAATTGCCTCTTTCCTTGCCTCTTTCCACCTGTGCTGTGTGTCACATCCTTGGGTACCCCCACATATTCACACACTGGTGCCCCATGAAGGTACCTATAATGCCAAAGGTTCTTATCTTCCCTAACTTTCTTATTTCCATGAGGATGTTTTGAGCTCTACTCTGAGTTTTGCCTCCGTAGTTTGTCAGTCTGATCTACTTTTCCAGTCAAAGGTGCTAATGTTCCAGATGTCATAGTCCCATAGCCTCCGGTTGTAAACTAGAGCCTTTTTAGAAGAGAATTTCTTAGTCCAAAAGAAAGGCAATAATGGCAGGACTTTTAATCTTTCTACTGAAGGGGGGACACTATACATAGGGATTTACTGCTTTCCTCAAATGCTCCTGTGTTAGTGGTGGCCAACTTCTCTTGTGTAGGTCAACATCAGAGCTAAGTGCTGTTTGATATCGGAATGCTTGCTTTTAAGAATCGCTGTGATCTCTTTGTGAAAGCCTCATTCATGTAATAATAGTAATATTGCTTTTTATGGAAACTTTTGGGATAGAATCACTAATATAAGTTACAGAGAAACAAAGGTTATTTTTACATGGCTCACATTTAATGCAGATGTTAACTAGTTCTGCACATTGTTAATAGCTTTGTGCAAAGACTTTACATAAGAGAGAAATTAAAACCTATTTGAACTAGTATTTGATAAGCAAACAGCAGAGAGAATACTAGTAGACATCTGAAGATAAAATGAATTTTACTATCTAAGAAATAATTCATCCGGGCTACAGAGGTGATTTACATTGAGGTAAATTAGAGCAAATTCCTTATCCTTCTCCATTTGAGAAGAATTCTCTCCAGGGATTACTCAAAGACAAGGTAAACACATGACTTGGTCTAGCTTTAGAAGAAGATAAAATGCTTCTTGTTTCTATGGAAATGAACACTCATCAGTTTGTGTTTTCCCTTCCTTTTTATTTCTCTTGGTGCAGATTTCTGCAGCATACTATGTAGTGTCTAATGGCTTTACCACCAACGAATCATTAACTATAGGGCAGATAAGACCTTTAGAGATAATATAAGCCACACTTTTTATTTTGGAGATGAGGGTGCTGGCATTCAGAAAAGCCAAACAGCATGTCCTCTGTCACCCGGCTGTATAGTAGCAGAACTGGAACTTGAAACCAGGTGTCTTGGCCCTGTGCCCTGTGTTCTTTCCACCATATTACAAATATTTGCTGGAAAATGTGGAATAATCTTAGCTGCATAAGTGAATAAACAGTATTATTCAAGCATTTTATTTATAACATATATTAATTGAAATAATAGCCAACTGTTTCTGAGCACTATTCTAAATACTTATTATATACCCACATATTCAATTTCTAATGCCTATATAATTCTTATTTAAACCAATAATAAAACTGACACAGAGCAGAGCAAGCTTAAGACCCTTGCACATCTTGTCAGTATTGAGTTTGGGACTCTAAGCAAGGCAGTGGACTCTTGGATCTGTGTACATAACCATTATATTGTAGTATCTGTTATTTATATGTATAATATATACATAAATTATCCAAATACATGGACAATTGTGTTAAGAATGTGGAGTCAGACACACGAATCAGGTGATTGGCTGTACTACTTAGTAGCAGTATAATATTTCTTTCATTGTATCCTCTCTCTTGGTCTCAATGTCCTTATTGGTGACTTGAGGCTATTGCAGTATAGCACTTCTTCATAGAGTGATTGGAAGAGTTGCCTAAGATAATGAGAATAGAATTCTTATGTCTTAGAACTGATTCTGCCACATGTGTTAAAAATTTCCACCAAGTCCCAGTTGAGTGATATGCTGGAGTTCTCTTTTAAATTTATTTCATATTCTGGATGGTTAGAATTTTTATTTTATTTTAGCAACACAGAAATCTTGTTTTTTTAATCTTCTCCTTTGAAAAACATGTGAACTACACCATGGCCTTTTCCTAGCTTACTAATGTGACAAAATAAATTGAATTTATTACTTATTTAGGGCATTTTAATGCTTTAAAGTCTTCAATATGAGAATGACTTTTGTTTCTTCTTTTAAAAATTAAATATCTTGAACAAACTAGGTATTTCTCATTTTTTCTCATTTCTACTAAATATGAAGTTCTGGTGTGGAAAATAAAGATAACCAACATTTTCATTTAATCTTAGTTTGTGTATATACTTGACTCTAGTAATAAAACAAAGATATATAAGTTAGAAAATAAATATGAGGAAAAATCTGATTAAAAAAGAAACAATATCATTCCTTTGGAAATGTCACCATCTACAAACACAGGAAGATTTTCTTTTCAGTGATAAGAGACAACTAACCATCTGAAACTTTCCAATAACTTTGCAGTGTCTGCCTCATGGAAAAATCAATGAAATCTGAATTGCAATTGTCTTGGACAAGAGCTACGCTGTCAAATTATCTTGTAGTCACAGAAAGTGTCTGAATGCCAACCTAGTATATAGAAGGAACAAATATTGTACTTTCTCCCCTGTAATTTCAAACCATCATCAAGTAATGTTTTTCTCTGCACTATTGTCTGTGACATTAATGTCTCCATCCTCTCTTATCACTTTAATAATTTTTTAATCTTCTCTCTGAGAGTTTAGTTTTCTCCTCTAGAGATATTGAAAGCTCTGCATTGAGCTTTCAATATCTGTAATTTTTAAAGCTACAGAATAGTAACCTGAAACTAAAAAAGAGCTTTCGAACCCAAGATTTTTTTTTCTCTTCAGCATTAGTGCTGCTGGAGAGATAATGTGATGCGATGCTTTGTGACCGTGAGATAGCATCATGACCTGTAATTCCAATGATTCACCTTGGAACAATTTACCTACTAGAAACTGCCTCAGCTGACATTTTCTTGTGCTGCATCAAAAACCTGAAATACTGCAGGGACGTCCTAACTGAGCTCTTTCCTTTAGAGTCACATTTACTTCCTCTATCATTTTCCACAGTCTGATGAGAGTGAGAACTTTTGAAAGTAAATCATGTCGTTCGCTTGCTTAAGACCCATCAATGGATTTGTATTGAAGGATAATTAAGTCCAACTCCTTAATAAGGCTTTCATCTTTCATGGCCTTTACTGAAGAGGCCTCCTGCCTTCTGTAGCCTCAAATCCTATTACTCCCTTGGGGTCCCTGAGCATCTTACGCTGGCTTTTGCCTGCGGGCCATGATACATGCAAATTCTTTTTGCTTGCACTCCTTAAGTCCCCTTGTCTGTTGACCAGCTTACTGCACATGCTTGGTGTACAGTGAAAATGAAAAAGAAACATATTTGGGGGAAATGCTATACTAGAATAAGCAGATTGAAATAGGGATGTTGTTGTTTCTGTTCTGTATCAGCCTCAAATTTCTACATACGTCTCTTTTCATTTGAGTTCCTACTATTCTCAGGCACTTTGATCTCTTACTTGTCCTGGTCTTAACAAGGTAGCCTCTAAAAAGTAACCTATAATTAGTTATATACATCTTAAAGTGAATTTACTCCACTAATAAATATTATGGAATGTTTATTACACATCAGGCTTTCTCTAGGCACAAGGAAATTATCAGTGAACAAAATAGGAAAGGTGTCAGCTTTCAACAAGCACACATTCTAGCAGAGGACACAGAAAGGAGCAATTAAATGACAAAATAAGATCATTTCAAATAGAAATCATTTGTAGGAAGAAGATAAAAAGGCCTATGCAATAGAATGATTTCAGGGAAAGGCTGGTTTAGGTCTTGTGGGTCAAATAGTTTCTTTGAAGCTAAGTCCTCTGTGACCAGGGAGTAGTCCTGGCAGAAGAAAGCATTTCAGGCAGAGGGGACAGCTGATGCAATGGTCATGAGGTGGAAATTAACTTGGTTTCTTCAAGGATTAGGAGGAAAGGTAAAAAATACGTAATTGGAGCAGAGTTCATGAGAAGGGTGATAGGAGATAGGTCTGAGGACTCCTCTAGAAATGGGCTAAGCAGGGCCTTTCAAGCAAGGCAAACAACTAGGAATTTGTTGTATTCCTAGTGCAAGCGGAAGCCAGGGGAGGGTTTTAGGTGTAGGGATGATGCTGTCTCATTTAGAATTGTACAAGTAGACTCTGGCTTCCGTGTGGAGAGTAGATTGAAGAACAGCAGTGGACACAGGGATATGAGCTCGGAAGCAAAGTTGTGTACTCTTGATGTCAGTTCAGTGAAGCACTCACATAGGAGAGCATTGAAAACAGCATGTTAGCATCTTATCATATTCTTACTTGTCTTTATTGGGACATAAAGGTGATTTCTACACTTAAAAGAATTTCAGAATTTTTGTAGGAGGTTTTTGGGGAAAAGAAGAAGTTGAATCAGTATACGAGTAGGTGTCATTGCTAGGCAGTTGCTTTAGTGGAGAGGACGACATTGGAAAAGGAGGTCTACAAGTGAAATAAGTTTTAATCATAAAGAACATTTCATGGGGACTAGGAGCCAAACTGGCTTCCCTGAAATCGCTCCCCTAGGATTCTAGAAAGGACTGAACTTGGACTCAGAAGATCTGAGTTTCAACCTTGGAATCATCACTTTAGTAGGTTTACCTTCTCTGAGCTTCTAGGTTTGCTCATCTATTAAACAAAAGGGCTTCATCCTGTAATAAGTAAGATCTTTATCAATTATATAAATAATCCATTAATGACTCTATTAGTTATAATGATATCCTTTCTGACATCCAGGCATCTTCAGTGAAACTTTATATGTTGTATTTTCATAGAAAAATAGAGCTGAAAATTACTTAATTATTATGTAAACATTTGTTTATATACTCATAGTTGCTCATTTTATAGATAAGAAAACCAAATAAACTAGGCATGAGCTAACGAATTAGCCATAAACTAAGGAACTTTTCCCATTAATGTGAGCTGTACACTGCAACTCAGTTCACATGATTCCTGTTTAAGTGTTCTTTCCTTATTACTTGTAGTCATCTTATAACTTCAAGGAAGTTCTGTCCGCAGGATAATTACAATATTTCTTACATTCATTCTTTGTCTTTCCTACATAGAAGCATCTATGAGTTGGTTAGTTTGGGAAGTGAATAAACTCTTTTATAATCCCTTACAAAATAGTATAGTTTTCCCATACAAATAATGTACAAAAGTGTATTTCTCAGGACTAAATTAGTTGGATTTTTGGGCCAACTGCAGGTACAATATGTGGACCTTTTAATGGAGCTTTCAATTCCAGAACATCCAAAAACCTTATTTATTTTGTTCTGATGCATGGAGAAAATATGAGTAAGAAATTCATTCTATCTGTTACATTAAGTTTAAAATAATGGAAAAGAGGGATAGAAGTGTACCTTTTATAAACTGCTTTTTATACAAATGGGAATTAGACAGCTTCAAAAGAGGGGTTAGCAGCTAGCCAAACTCAATGAAGATCTGTTGTTTAAAAACCAATGATACTAGCTTTCTTTAAAATTTTGTCTTTTGTCCAGATACATTATCGGCACCCCCTTTTATTCACTGTAATCTCCAAATGAGCCCCAGATATGAATAAATCATTTTGTTGCTGCTAAAGATCTCTAAGAAATCTTTTTGATGACGGAAATAAGTAAAGACAGATAGCGGCACATTCTTAAGTAAATAGATAATGCTTTTAAAAAACTGTCTCTTTCAAATAATCAGAAGTACAAGTCCACATCAAAGTGGGATTTCAAAGGTGTAGAAACAAGGGTGGAACTAAAAATTATACCAGGCTTAAAACAAAAATAAATGAGCCTAACTGGGGAGCAATTATAGTCAATTTAAACAGTAGAAATTTTCCACAGTTTCTCAGTTCTGAGATAAGATCCCCACCTTCTTTCTCAAAGCATGCCTACCTTTCTATTTGCAGCTCATGGTAATATCCCATGACATTTAATCAAGAGAGAGCCTTGGGAACCACAGCCAAAATTTCCATTTGATTCCAAAAGGAAAAAGATGGGAAAATTATAAAGATTACATGGAAATGGGAGACATTCTGAGAAAAAAAATCAAATTTTTATTGGATTGTTCCTTTAGAGTTGGTCACATTGAAATAGAATGATTGTTTTCATTTATTAGGTAGGGAGTGGAGTGACTATGAAATTCCTTTCTTGTTCTGAAATTGAGGGAGTAATTAAGAGCCTACCAACAACAACAACAACAAAAAAAGGCTCAGGACCAGACTGATACACAGCTGAATTCCACCAGAGTTACAAAGAGGAGTTGGTATCATTCCTTCTGAAACCATTCCAAACAATAGAAAAAGAGGGACTCCTCCCTAACTCATTTTATGAGGCCATCATCATCCTAATACCAAAACATGACAGAGACACAGCAAAAAAGGGGAAATTTCAGGCTAATATCCCTGATGAACATCAATGTTAAAATCCTCAATAAAATACTGCCAAACCAAATCCAGTAGCACATCAAAAAGCTTATCTACCATGATCAAGTCAGCTTCATCCGTGGGATGCAAGGCTAATCCAACATATGCAAATCAATAAATGTAATCCATCACATAAACAGAACCAATGACAAAAACCACATGATTATCTCAATAGATACAGAAAAGGTCTTCAATAAAATTAAACACCCCTTCGTGCTAAAACTCTCAAAACTAGGTACTGATGGAACGTATCTCAAAAGAATAAGAGCTATTTATGACAAGTCCACAGCCAACATCATCCTGAATGGGCAAAAACTGGAAGCATTCCCTTTGAAAACTGGCACAACATAAGGATGCCCTCTCTCACCACTCCTATTCAACATAGTATTAGAAGTTCTGGCCAGGGCAATCAGGCAAGAGAAAGAAATAAAGCGTATTCAAATAGGAAGAGAGGAAATCAAATTGTCTCTGTTTGCAGATGACATGATTGTATATTTAGAAAATCCCACTGTCTCAGTCCCAAATCTCCTTAAACTGATAAGCAACTTTAGCAAAGTCGCAGGATACAAAATCAATGTGCAAAAATCACAAGTGTTCCTATACACCAATAATAGAGAGCCAAATCAGGAGTGAACTCCCATTCACAATGGCTACAAAAAAGAATAAAATACCTAGGAATCCAACTTACAAGGGATGTAAAGGACCCCACCAAAAGTGGGCAAAAGTTCCCTTCAAGGAGAACTACAAATCACTGCACAAGGAAATAAGAGAGGACACAAACAAATGGAAAACATTCCATGCTCATGGATAGGAAGAATCAATATTGTGAAAACGGCCACACTGCCCAAAGTAATTTATAGATTCAATGCTATTCCCATCAAGCTACTACTGACTTTCTTCACAGAATTGGAAAAAAACTGCTTTAAATTCCATATGGAACCAAAAAATAGCCTGTATAGCCAAGACAAACCTAAGCAAAAAGAACAAAGCTGGAGACATCATGCTACCTGACTTCAAACTATACTACAGGCTACAGTAACCAAAACACCATGGTACTGGTACCAAAACAGATATACAGACCAACAGAACAGAACAGAGGCCTCAGAAATAATGACACACATCTACAACCATCTGATCTCTGACAAACCTGACAAAAACAAGCAATGGAGAAAGAATTGCCTATTTAGTAAATGGTTTTGGGAAAACTGCCTAGCTATATGCAGACAACTGAAACTGGACCCCTTCCTTACACCTTATACAAAAATTAACTCAAGATGGATTAGACTTAAATGTAAGCCATAGAAACATAAAAAACCCTAGAAGAAAACCTAGGCAATACCATTCAGGACGTAGGCATGGGCAAAGACCTCATGACTCAAACACCAAAAGCAATGGCAACAAAAGCCAAAATTGACAAATGGGATCTAATTAAACTAAAGGGCTTCTGCACAGCAAAAGAAACTATCATCAGAGTGAACAGGCAACCTACAGAATGGGAGAAAATTTTGCAATCNGCCATAGAAACATAAAAAACCCTAGAAGAAAACCTAGGCAATACCATTCAGGACGTAGGCATGGGCAAAGACCTCATGACTCAAACACCAAAAGCAATGGCAACAAAAGCCAAAATTGACAAATGGGATCTAATTAAACTAAAGGGCTTCTGCACAGCAAAAGAAACTATCGTCAGAGTGAACAGGCAACCTACAGAGTGGGAGAAAATTTTTGCAATCTATCCATCTGACAAAGGACTAATATCTAGAATCTATAAGGAACTTAATCAAATTTACAAGAAAAAAAAAAACATCAAAAAGTGGGCAAAGGATATGAGCAGACATTTCTCAAAAGGAGACATTTAATGAGGCCAAAAAAACATATGAAAAAAAAACCTCATCATCACTGGTCATTAGAGAAATGCAAATCAAAACCACAATGAGATACCATCTCACACCAGTTAGAATGGCGATCATTAAAAAGTCGGGAAACAACAGGTGCTGGAGAGGATGTGGAGAAAGAATGCTTTTACACTGTTGGTGGGAGTGTAAATTAGTTCAACCATTGTGGAAGACAGTGTGGTGATTCTGCAAGGATCTAGAACCAGAAATACCACTTGACCCAGCAATCCCATTATTGGGTATATACCCAAAGGATTATAAATCAATCTGCTGTAAAGACACATGCACACGTATGTTTATTGCAGGACTGTTCACAATAGCAAAGACTTGGAACCAACCCAAGTGCCTATCCATAATGGACTGGATAAAGAAAATGTGGAACATATACACCCTGGAATATGATGCAGCCATAAAAATGGATAAGTTCATGTCCTTTGGATGAAGCTGGAAACCATTGTTCTCAGCAAACTAACACAGGAACGGAAAACCAAACACTCACCCATAAGTGGGAGTTGAACAACAAGAACACATGGACACAGGGAGGGGAACATCACAAACCAGGGCCTGTCAGTGGGTGGTGGGCTAGGAGATGGATAGCATTAGGAGACATACCTAATGTAGATGATGGGTTTATGGGTGCAGCAAACTACATGGCACGTGTATACCTATATAACATTTTTACTCTCTGTAAATATTGTAAACTTTTTGTGTTTGCAACACACTCTCAAGTATTAGGGTTGCTTTGTCGCATGTTAAAAATGCAAATACAAGCAAGTGCCTTAGATATAAGTGTCTGAGCTAAACAAGTCCACAAGAATTAAGACATGTGTCTGCTAGAGTACATAATACCTCCGAGTTCTGTGAAAAACCAGAGTTATCACACTATTGAGTTTGTTGTCTTCTGCCCTACCCACTCTAGGAAGAACTGTTTCTTCTCCTGGTTTTACCCCTTTATATCCTTGTTAGATAAATGCTTTGGCAAGTTCAGTTGACACACAGTCTACTTGTAACATAAACATACCTTAATGCCTGCCTCTCACCTGGTACTTGAGCATACTTTCAATGCTATACTTCATCATGCAACCTGCTACCAGCTTCAGTATTCTGAGAACCATTGCCACTGAAATAAATGATAGTTGTGGCAATAATAAACTTTCCAAATTAATGATAATTTGTTGACAGCTCTTCGAGATTTCATTCTTCATGTTGGGGCACACTGAATGATAATTACTGTTCTCAACCTGTTTTAGTAACTCTTTGGCCACATGTATGTGCCTTAAAGAGGAGTGATTGCTTCTGTTAGCAATTTCCTACTCTCGTGATCTTGCCTACTCTACCTCATCTCAAACTCTGGAAATGAATTGATTTTTGGCAACTCAATCTGAAATTCTTATCAGTCTCATTTAGGGAATTTGTCTACTGTCATCAATAAGAAAAGGTCAACCTATGTCTGAGGCAGGTGTTTTGAGGGAGTATTGTAATGTGTGAATAGGTGTTCACATCATATTTAGGAAATATTTCAATGCCATTAAATTAGTTGTAAGAAACAATATTTTTGTACTGCTCTTCAGTATGCAATTATATTCCCAGAATATAGAGAACATATAAGAATATTCATGTTTGTGTGTATTTGTATGAGTGTTGGCATAGGTATATGAATGAACCCTGGAAAGATTAGTGTATGTTTATAGAACAGATAATTATCTTAACTTTTGAAATATTATTAGTTCATGGCAAGCTTTACTTTTGGCTGAAACTGAATCACAAAGCTTGATCCTGTATTAAGGAGTTGTAATGGATTGTTACCAAAGGAAATGTTGGGAATTGGGATACGAGTGAGATCAAAATATTTATCTACATTTTTCTATGCATGTGGCAATTCTTCTGTAGTTTTGTAATACTTTCGCGTATTTTCTGTCCTTGATCATCATGCATGGTATCCCAATGTTGAATGTAAAATTCTCCAAATGTTGAATATAAAATTCTAACTTGCCTCTCCACCCACATCAGTTTCACAATTACTAGCACCTATCTCTGCCTTCCTTGTACTCCTTTCACTTAGAGTAAGAATCTATTCCCTGGAATACAAATCCATTTGGTAATTGAAGTCTCTTCTTTTTCTGTTTTCAAGGATGGGAGGAACAGTTTTATTGGACACCAACTGGGCGGGGTAGTGGAAGTGCCAAACAGCAAAGACCAGCGGGTCAAGTCAGCCAGAGCCATTCAAATCACCTACTACCTCCAGACATATGGCTCTGCCACCCAAGACCTCATAGGGGAGAAGTGGGAGAATGAGTTCTGTAAGCTTATGAGGAAGCTCCAGGAGGAGCATCAAGACCTCCAACTCTACTCTTTAGCATCCTTTAGCCTCTGGAGAGACTTTCATAAGACCAGCATCCTGGCCAGAAGTAAAGTCCTGGTAAGCCTCGTGCTGATCCTGACCACAGCCACCCTCTCCAGCTCCATGAAGGACTGCTTGCGCAGTAAGCCCTTCCTGGGCCTCCTGGGGGTGCTCACAGTATGCATCTCCATCATCACGGCAGCAGGGATCTTCTTCATCACGGATGGAAAGTACAACTCCACCCTGCTGGGAATCCCGTTCTTCGCCATGGGTAACTATCCATCCTTGTGGTAATCGGATTCTTACCGGTTTGGGGCAAGGTAGTATCTTTCTTGAATTCTCAGGTGGAAATCTGTTTTAATTTTGCATTGGTGTGTCTATGTCGTTATGTAAAATTTTACTTGGGGTTGTGTCTGTTTCACCTTAGTGGGCCTTTTGTGAAATTATGGGATGACCAAACCATCTTCTCATTAATTTAATGCTGTCAAATGTTTTTAAGTTATACAACATTGGAATTCTCTACTCAGATCCCTCAAAAATAACAGGTCAGGGATTACAAGAGACAGAGTTAAGGAGATCCAAAACCTACTTTGAGCAAAATTTTGTGGTCCATATTCATGGCAATTCTCAAGTTAATGGGAGTGAAAAGTGAATATCATGAGATGAAAATTTTGAGAACCAATGATGTGTCCTAATCTCAAAGAACTTAAGTAAGCTTTGTTTATTAATTTATTTCAAAGTTTCTGCACAGAGTATACTCCATTCCCCTACCTCTATATAAACTAAAACCTTCCTGCTGCCACTTAGATATATTCTCTAATTTTTTTCATCTTTGGTGAAAAGAATTAATGAATAGCTTTAGTCAAGATTATGTCATCTTGTAAGTTTTCCACCAGCTGTACATAAAAGGTCTAGAAAATAGTGTAGGTGGTGTGTGTGTGTGTGTGTGTGCGCGCGCGCACGCCTATTCCTTCAAAGAGAAGATCAAATCTGGGAATACAGGCAAGTACGTGCTTAGAAACAAGATTGATGTGTCTTTTCAGAAAAGAGATGATGATGGTGATAGCTATTGGTACAGCAAGAGGTTTCTACACATCAGGTGTGATGTAATTCCCTATGTGTTGTGATTTAGAAAATAAGCTATAAAGAGTTTATTGGTGGTGAACTGACATGAGCAAGACAGTCTTCATATTAGACACCTTAGGGCTTGCTAGGGCTTTTGCTAAAACTGCTGGTGAACTAATTAGGTGATGGAAAGATTTATCAGGAAAATAGAAAATTACGTATTCCATACCAATAAAGAGAAGAGCTACCTCTCCTGATGCTGGATTGTAACATAGGTTCTATGAAGCCAGAGAAGTGTTTTCATTGCTTCAACAAAATAATTGTTTCTCACTCTCCAGGTTAAAATCAGTTCTGAATTATAGCTTTATTAGCAAATTTTAAAAGATGCAGGCATGTGGTCAGAAAGTCTTCTAGGTGATGTAGGCCCTTTCTTTTTTGACCTTAGCGAACAGTTTTGAGAATGAAAATATGAAGTGTGTTTATATGATAGATGCTGGGATCTAACTTATTTATCTATAAACTCAATATCGTTGTGGCCATGTTAAGATGCTAAGCTGTTAGTTCATCTTTTTTTTTTTTTTTTTTTTTTGAGATGGAGTCTTGCTCTGTCTCCCAGGCTGGAGTGCAGTGGCATGATCTCAACTCACTGCAACCTCTGCCTCCCTGGTTCAAGCGATTCTCTTGCCTCAGCCTCCTGAGTAGCTGGGATTACAGGCCACCACTCCTGGCTAATTTTTTGTATTTTTAGTAGAAACGAGGTTTCACCATGCTGACCAGGCTGATCTCAAACTCCTGATCTCAGGTAATCCACCCACCTCAGCCTCCCAAACTGCTGGGATTACAGGCGTAAGCCACAGCACCCAGCCAGTTCATCTTCTGAAACCTCAGTTACTTCTCATATAAAATGGGGAGTATAATGATATCATTTTCAAAAACTAGGTTTGAAAAATGTAACAGTATTTAATTAAAGTTCATAGCCTGTAGTAAATGCTAAGTAAATATTGGCAAGTTTTACTCTTTAACCTGATGTTTTAAGTGCAGTGGATTCACTGATGACTAGAAAATATTCCTTGGCTTCAGGAAATTGAGGCTTCCTGGATTTTGCGTATCATCTCTAAATACATATTAATGTTGTTAATAAATGGTATCTTTCTTTTTCCCAAAGAACTTATTCTATAAAAAATTCTTGTCATCAATGACAAAGATGAGTCTAGATTTGAACCATTTACACTTGCTATATTTTTTTGAATTAAGTCTCATCCCTTGAAATAGTAAGATTTATAAGAACCATACAGCATGATTTACAAATGAAACATATTTCATTGGAGGTTAACAAATTGGACACCTTACTGCTTTCAAGGGTTCCTTTCTAAAACTGCTTTCTAAAATTAATTAGGTCATGAAATGACTTACCAGAAAAATATACAATTACATATTCCGTACAAACAAAGAGAAAAACTACCTCTACTGATGCTGGATTGTAACCTAGACTCTACAAAGCCTGAGAGGTATTTCCCTTCCTTAAACAAATAACTGGAATGCTAAAAGCCACAGTGAGGGAAAAGTCTAGACCCTTCAACACACACTTTGCACCTCTCCCAGTGACCTTTATATTCATACATAAACCCTGGACAGTGTAGGTGCAGACTTTAGGAAGACTGCTTAATAGTCCCTCTGAAGTATTTCTGCAATTCAAGTCCTTAAAATCTTCTGAAGGGAACATTTCTGCTATTTCTGAAAACATACCAACAAAAGACCTAAGAACATATACTTCAAGATTTTTGCTCCATGAAGGGGGCATTTGTTTTGTTGTGTTTTGTTTTATTTTTAAAATGATTGTAGTAGAAAAGAGGCGAAGATTGAGAACTGGTGAAATAAAAGGAACACTCTGCTGGGTTTTCATCCCAGTTTTTCTACTAACTCTGTGAGTTACATTGGGCAGTTCTGTGAAGTCCCTTTGCCCTAAGTCCTTCATATATAAAATAAAGGATTTGGAATCTTCAGCCTTACAATGTGAAGATTTCAAAATACAATTTGTTTCATCTTTGAAGTTAGTATTCAATCCTTTATTAAAAACCTTTAAAGTATATGTTATCCTCAAATCTCTAATCTATAGTCTCCTTTGTTGCCTTCTAATGTTAGAGATAGAGAGAAAGACAGAGAGAGACAGAGGCTTTAGAATAAAAAAATCACAGCTTTGCATACAGAGCCTCAGATGCACAAAGCTGCGAGACATAAAAGCACATTGCTATGAAGGTGGTGAGGTAGAATGTGATGTTGAGCATAAATATGTATGTTTGCCACATATATATCTGCTGATGGTACACACAACGATGGTTGAAACCAGTTTTTGATGAATTACAGTTGACATGGTGTCAAAACTGCATAGTCCCTAAGTTAGTTGGGTATAAGGGAAAGAAGCCCAACTCTTCTGGTAAACCTCTATTTCTATTCCTATCTCCCTATAATGACTTATTTGAGTTAGTGAATATTTATTTACTCCATTATGTGTCAATACTCAAACTATTCATGCTTGTCAGTATCGTCCCTGAAGCTGGGTGTGTCGCCGATACTGTTTGTTCCTCACACTGAACTGGCTCAGCTATCTTCTCTTTGACTGCCTATCTCCCATCTGTACTGCATCTCCTTGTTCTTTTTAGCTGATCATTCATTCACTTAGTATTCTTATGGTCATTTCAGAGGCATATATACTGTACCTAAATATCCTACATTTTTTAAGCCAGTGACAATTTTTATACTTTGTCCTGGTGTTCTCATAATAAAATTACATGTGTCAAATTGTATGTCTCAGATTTGGGTTTAGAAAAAAAGATTATTAGAGGTGCATGCAGTCTCTCTGGCGAAGCATTCGGAAAACAATTCCAGAATTCTAATACTTTTTTTTTTTCTTTTGAGATGGAGTCTCTCTCTATCACCCAGGCTGGACTGCAGTGGCATGATCTCGGCTCACTGCAACCTCCACCTCCCAGGTTCAAGTGATTCTCCTGCCTCAGCCTCCCAAGTAGCTGGGACTATAGGCGTGTGCCACCACACCGAGCTAATTTTTTGTATTTTTAGTAGAGATGGTGTTTCACCATGTTAGCCAGGTTAGTCTCAAACTTCTGACCTCTCAGGTGATCCATCTGCCTCGGCCTCCAAAACTGAGCTGGAATTATAGGCATGAGCCACCGTGCCCGGCCATAATTTTTTTTTTTTTTTTTTTTTTTTTTTTTTTTTGTTGAAGTGTT
>NW_016813121.1:1238913-1276801 GCF_001698545.2 Rhinopithecus bieti | reverse complement strand
TTTTTTTTTTTTTTTTTTTTTTTTTTTTTTTTTTGATACAGTCTTGCTCTGTCACCCAGGCTGGAGTGCAGTGGGGTGATCTCCACTCACTGCAAGCTCCACCTCCCAGGTTCACGCCATTCTCCTGCCTCAGCCTCCCAAGTAGCTGAGACCACAGGCGCCCGCCACCACGCCCAGCTAATTTTTTGTATTTTTAGTAGAGACAGGGTTTCACCATATTAGCCAGGATGGTCTCGGTCTCCTGACTTCATGATCCGCCCACCTCGGTCTCCCAAAGTGCTGGGATTACAGGCGAGAGCCACCACGCACCCAGCCCATAATTTTTTTAAAAAAATACTTGAAAGGACCTCATTTAGCGCTAGCCTAACATCCTTTCTCTCTCTAAGCACATACCAATGAGAATGGCACTCATTTAATTTATAACTCATTGTCCGCCTTTTTTTTTTCCACCTCATTTGCTTTATGTGGATGTGTTTCCTCTTTCTGGAATGAGAAATATGGGCTAATATCACACACAGACGCCAAGCTGGCTCATTCTGTATTTTGCTGATATTCTATGGATAGTTGCCAGGGACAGTAGTAGCCTCGGATCACTATTATTATTATTATTTATTTATTTTGTCCATTCTGAGTCTGTGTTATGTGTAGAAGTCTCACTTCAGTCAGCTCGACACCACAGGACACAGTGATGACTTGTTTTTTGCAAGTTAAAACAAGCCTTTCAGATACAGATTTTCACTCATTTTTTCCAAGCTGAGACTCATATTCAATTATTTATTAATTTTCAAATATTTATTGAGCATCTACTATGTTCAAGGAATTTTGGTTTCTGGAGTCAAAGACATTGAATAGAATTGAATAAGTTGTCACCCTCATGAACCTTACATTTTAGGACTGCAGAAGGGATGAATAGAACAGCTAAATAAAGAAGTATAAACTATGTTATATGGTTCTTAAGTGATCTAAAGAAAACAAATAAACCAGAATAAGAGGTAAAGAGCCTAAGTGGTCAGAAAAAAGTCTTTCTAAAGAGTAAAACTGAAGCAGAGAGCTAAACAAAGCACCTGAGATGAGTGGCTCTGGCAGACAGAAATATACGTGCCAAGTCTTTAATATAGGACCTTGCTTGGTGAAGCTGAACAAGAGCAAGAAAGTGAATATGTCTGGATCAGAGTCTGATCTGAGTGTGAGTGTCACGAGAAGGGGTCTAAGAGGTAGTATTGAGTCAGGTCATACAGGACACTGAGAATTAATCTTCGGGTGAAATGAAAGCTGTTTGAAGGGTTCTGAGACAAGAGTGTGTGGCCCAACATACTTTATAAAGACATTTTTGTTTCTACACTACATAAATTAATCTGCAATGGGGCAAGAATAATTCTACAGAGACTATTTGACAGGTTATTGCAAATTCTGCATGAGATATAATGGTGATGTGAAATAGCATGGGAGCAGGGATGGTGATAAAAAGGAATTAGACTCAGGGTAAATATTTGAAAATAGAATTGACAGGACTCAGTTAGGGACTAGATATGGTGTATAAGAGGAAAAGAATTGTTAAGAATGACCTCAAGTTTAGAGGACCAAGTAAGTGATTGAATGTGTTTGCCATTTACTGCAGTAGTGAAGACATGAGAGGAATTCACTGTGGGGGGAAAATCGAAACCAAGTGGCAAATGTAGAGTCAGTAATATAAGACAATACATAGATCAGGTTCGGAGGAAATCTGTAAATCAGAGCTGAAGATACAAATTTGAGATTCATCACAGCATAGCTAATATTGAAAACCATATAATCCAATGAGAACAACTATAAAGATAAATATAAATGAAAAAATAAGACATCCAAGATTTGAGCCCCGGAGCATTTTAATGGTTAGAAATTGGGACGATGAGGGATTCAGAAAATGATGCTAAGAAGGATCAGGCAGAAAACTAGCATGAGAAGCAAGAGAGAATAACTAACCAGCAGCAGAGTAAAGAGTTTTATGAAGGAACAAGAGATTGATTGTTCCAAAAGCGGCTAAGAAATTGTGTCCACTGAGAACTGAGAAGTAGTCATCTGATTTAGCAAAATAGAAATCATTGGTGACTTTGAAAAGAGCTGCTTGGGGGAATGCTGAAAATGAAAGGGTAATTTCAAGAGATTCAATACAGATTGGAGGAAATGAAGTGAAGATAGTGAATATAGACAATTCTTTTGAGGGATTTTGCATTAAAAAGTAATTAATGTTTGCATGCTGATAGGAACACACAGGTGAGAAAGAAAACTTTATAGGAAAGCAGAGAGAGGAAGAAATTGCAGAAGCAATGCCACTGAGTAGGAAAGAAGCGACTAGATTCAGAGCATAAGTGGAGTCATTGCACAGACAGTTCACCTACTGTAGGAAAAGGAAAGGCCTAATACATGGACAGATCCAGATAACTCAGTGTATATGGGGATGACAGCATGTGGAAATTCTCCTCTGTGCCTTCAGCTTTGTCAGCAAATATGAAGTCAGTCATTAGCTGAGAACAAACTTGGGGAAGGAGGCATTGATTTGTGGAAAATGAAAGGAATTTGAGTCACCTTGGGAAACTGGAGACTGAATTAGAGAAGAAAATTCAGAAAGATAACTAGAAAACTCTAAAGGCCCACTTGAAGTTTGTGTTCATGAATTTTTTAAAAAAGAAATAAGTAAACATGGTTTCTGTTTTTTTAACCCCTAGGCACATATAGCTGTGTAGAAGACTTAGGTAGGTGTTGAGTTGAATTTAATCAGAAAACAAAAAATGAGGTTTACAGTATACACAAAGGTGTGACTATAATGACAGATCATGAATATTGTGCAGGCCAGGGTCAGCTAGACTAGACCATGTTGCGATAACAAATAATGCCTTAATTATGTTAACATAACAAAGATGTATTTCTTGCTCGTCTCACAGTTTGGTGTGAGTCAGGAAGATCTCTTTGCCATCTCTCTTCCAACAGAGACTCAGGGATCCACGATGCCTCCATCTTGTAACCTTGCATCCTCAGAGTTTGTGCTCAAGGCCATGTAGGCAAAAGAGAAAAGAGAGAACTCACACCTATTGGTAACTGCCTTACCTCAGAAGTGATGCAGTTACTTCTTATACATTCTATTGGCTAGCCAACAGCAAGGAGTATAGAAAACGCTGATGAGCAAATGGATTGTTTTATAAACATAACTTGTCTCTTTCATATAAACTAAGCCAAGCTATAAAGGAAGTGGCAATATTATTCCCTATCATCACTATGATAAGAAATTGGTAAGTTGAAATATTATGGTTCTTTCTGGGTCAGATAATTGTTTTAGGTTGGAGTCTGTTCTAGTTATCTATGGCTAGATATCTAGTTAACTATGTTGGAGATTTCTAGTTATCTATGACAAACACCACAAAATTTAGTAGGACACAATAACCACTTTATTATGTTCATGGATTCTATGGGACAGTAGTTTTGAGAAGACACAGCTCTTCTCACCTCTGCGTTGTGCACTTCTGTTTCCCAAAGCGTGAACCAGCAGAGGGTTTAGGATATAGTGGGCCTACTAAGACTTAATGCTTGGCTAAAGTTCTTTACAATGATTATTTTACAGTATTAGAAATGTCTCTAATATGTTGCCACAGGGCTTATTTTACTCAGGATGATCAAAAACATCAAAATCCTTCCTAAAATAATTCCTTTTGCTGTAAGAGAAAGGACCTTATTATGACACTCGGAATGTTTAGTTGGAGCTATTTCTTAACCTTACTAATTGTAGTCATGCTGTGCTTTGGTGATAGTCGCCTCCTTTGAAAAACACTGGTCAATGATGTGAAAATATTCCCATGCTTGTGCTTAGAGGCTTAGAGTCAGAAGACTTGGAGTCCAGTCCAGCTCCTGCCTCTTACCTGCTGGATGTCTTCTCCCTGGATCTCCTTCATCTTACTTTCTCATTAGATGAGGAAGAACTCATTGTTCTTTAACATCTCTTCCACTTTAGCTCTTTAATCAGTGAATCATTTATTTGACACTCATTCTGTATGTCATCACTTCTAGAGATTTGACTCACTGGGGGATAGAACTGTGTCTCCTTGGCATCTTTGCCATTGTCTGAAGTACCCATAGTCAGCATTTTTAAACATTGACTTATTGGTGGCTTTTATGACTGCTAGAGTTCTTCGAGCAAGAAAAGTCTTAACTTTTGGTTGTTTTTAGCTTAGATATTTTAATGTGCCTATTTTTATATATGTAATTCTTTAGTTTTAGCTTTCTTGCCTATTTATTTCCTTCTCTGTCCTTCTTTTAGAGCTTTGACATGGACCTACTGTGTCAGAGCTTTCTAATGAAGTGAGACATTGTCTCACTAACTGGTTTTGCTAGACCTTTTAAAGGAAGTGGAAAAGAAAGCTATCTTGGCATAAGAAGTAAGAGGTGAATTTTATGTCAAACATTTGAGGTAGCATTGACTAGTGTGTACTTTTTATTATATAGCACTGTCCAACACTGCTAGTAATTTTCCTGACTCCTTAAAGTTCTACATCTTCTTTGGAATCCACCTCCGTCTCTTGCACTTTTTACTGCAAATGAGCTTCCTCAAGTGGTTACTGAAGTTTAGGAATGAGAAAGAGTACTGTTACATAACAATTTTACTGAGGGTGAGATGCATATGGACCCATTTTAGTAATCTTGTTTATCTTGAGGGTAGCTGATATGCTAGTTTAGATTTTTTAAATGGAAAGATTTGTAAATATGCCTCCTGTTGTTCAATATGTGCTGCTCTTGCTTTTTATTTCTTGAGTCAGATAGTGAATCAGGATTGAATAGTTAAGCAGGGAGGGACATGAGAGTGACATCAATTTATCCAGCATGTGGTACAAATAATTAATATGTCAGGTACTTCCGTTTCTCCAGCATCTAAGCCATCCTCAAATACATGTCTATCAAAAGCAACCTTAACACTCCTCATTAATTGAAGTCCACTTTACTGTCGTGTCAGAATGTCCCAAGAGAAAATATTCCTGGTGCAGGACAGCTGCAATTGCCAACCAGAATAGGATATTTTTTCTGCAGTACTGCATCAAGCAAGGTAAATGCTGCAGTTAATACTCTGGAAACTTGTAGGGTGCAAATGCATTAAGGGTTATGCCATTGTTTTTCTGAAGAAAAATGTATTGAGAAACTGGAGATATACTTCCTGGATTCAATTATCTTTTAAGCCAGTATTATCATACCTAGTGATCTAACAAAAAAGAAAATTGGCAGAGAAAGATGAGATACATTCTATGTTTATTTGGTGGTCCCAGAGGCTAACCTTAGGCTTCCAAGAATTGAGGAACACCTGTGGGCTGATTCCCACCTGCCTTCCTGGAACATGGTGGCTTATGTTTACAGCAAGTGTTTGTGTATCATAGTTGTCGGCTTCTTTGTTAATGATTGAGTAATGCCTTAACCCAGACCAAGACAAAATTCTAATATTCAAGACTTTGCATACAGATGTCACTGTGTACCCTTAGCAAATCACTCTGAGTACAATCCTAAGTTTGAGTGTAATATAAAGAAGATGCTGCTGTTTGTTTTGCTGCTTCCACACATTGACTTAGTCTAAATAGAAATAAGAGTAGGTCCAGGCCAGTGATACCTGCAGTGATTGTTTCCCTTTTAGGTGTAACATTCTAAACTCAATATTCTATTTAATGATATAAAGTAAGATAGTATGTTAGTAAAGAATATTTATTAATAGTATTTGAGGTGACATAATAAAAGACACAAATAATATAGCCATATTAGTAAATGATAAAAGCCAAATAATGAAGGAAAATGAGATAATTTTACCAGAAAGAATTGGGGATAAGATTAGGTTAAACTACTTTATAGCACAAAAAAAAAAAAAAAAAGCAAGAAAAAGGAAAAGAGGAAGAGGGTTAAATGGCTCACTTCATCGCATGAAAACCAAATAAGATCACACAAAAGAGATCACTGAAAGGCACCTAACATGTAAGGTTTGGGGTGAGACTGATGAACATAATCAGGACTCACTGTAATACTTAGCAGTAAATTAATGGCTTCACTCTTTATAATTCTATTACCTTCCTCCTCCTTTACACTGCCATGATCAAGAGTCGAGGCAAGGTTATATACTTCACTGTGTTGTCACAATGTGGGGCAAATAATAAGTGGTGTGCTCAGTAATTATTTCTTGAATGAATGACTTGTGATTTTACTAGCTCACAGCAAAGATAAAGGTTATTCTTTTAGAAAAAATGGTATAAACCTGAGTAAAATTACATGTTCTTTTAAAACATTTAAATCAATGGCTCTTAAACAAAGCCATTGAATGTGATTGGCTGATGAGGGGATTTGGGGTTTCAAATGTAAGTTTAGTTTAAAAGTTGTACCTTTTTGTGTTTGTGTGGAGCTTCATGCACTTAAAAGTATTCAATGGCCATTTTTAAATGAATATGGATTCCTTATTTGCTAAGAGGTAAGTAGGACAGCTGTTTCTATTAAATAAGAAAGTAAAGTCATCAGAACCATTCTCAAGACTGTGTGGAGTCAGGATTAGAACCTACGTTTCTTGACTTTGCCTCGAGGGCTCCTTGGCTCTGCTACCTGTTCTCAAACTGAGCCCAGGGCTTCTGGGGTGCAGAGGGTACTGCAGGGCCTGAGAATAGTTGAGCCAACAGGAATCTCACTTACTCTGTATCCCAGGCTGGAGGGTAGTGCTGCAATCTTGGCTCACTTCAACGCCCGCCTCCTGCATTCAAGCGATTCTCCTGTCTCAGCCACCCAAGTACCTAAGATTACAGGCATGTGCCACCACACCTAGCTAATTCTTGAATTTTTATTAATGGTAGAGATGGGGTTTCACCATGTTGGCTAGGCTGATCTCCAACTCCTGACCTCAAGTGATCCGCTCTCCTCGGCCTCCCCAAAGTGCTAGGATTACAGGCGTGAGCCACCGTGCCCAGCCACTCTCTCCTGATTCTGACCCTGCACTTTGCTCTAAATATTTCACATGACAAGTTTCCATAAAGACTTAATTTGAATAAAAAATTACTATGAACTAAAAAAGTATATAAAAGTTTGAAATCATCTGTGCAACAAACCCCTGTGACATGAATTTACCTATATAACAAACCTGCACATGTACCCTTAAAATAAAATTAAAAGTTAAAATAAAAGTTAAAAAAAGTTTGAAAACTGCCATTCCTCTACCATTCGGCAGTGCCTCCTTCATAATATAATGGAAGATAGAATTTATACTGGAGATGAACTAAATGTGTTTCATAGCATGGGTGGCTGCACTTCCATCAAATATTTTATCCATGTACTTCCTTGAGTGATTTTATTGAAGTGTTCCTGGAGGTATGATTTTTACGTAACACCTTAACTTTCTCTCTTGTAGACAAGTTAACCCAATCTCAAAGACTGGAAGCAATGGTGGTTTATGGTTGCCAGGAAAAACTAACTCAGATGCCAAGACATTCAACGATAGAATTACCTGTAATTTTATTGTATTCCAGGGGAAGAACTTCTGTCTTATAGGTCAAGAAATTGTTTTATAAAGGCACAGTGGCAAACCAAACTCTCAACGAAGCAATCCCATTCAGCATGTTGACAAGAGATAAATAAGTGAGTGAGAATCTCTGTCTGGTAACCTCTCCAAAAAAGTGGCTTACATATATCTTCTAATTAGGCTTCACTTTCTCCAGATATGTAAAAAGACCAACTATTATTCAGAAGGCTTTGTGATGAGCATAAATTAAAGCAGTGATAACCTGATGAATTTCTTTGTTCCTTTCAAAGAATGCTGTCCCAATGCCTCTCAGATGACATCCCATTTCTCCCTGGATAGTTCTGTGTATGTAAAACAGATGTTCACCTTGCTGGCCCCGACCATTCTATGTTGGCCACCTCCTTTGTTGATAAACTTTTGCCAGCATGAATCAATATCACTGACTATGTAAGTAAATGAACTAAGTAAACAGTGTTTCTCATGGGACTATCACACACTCTTTCTCCTTTCTATATTTATCTATTATAAATATTTTACTTATATATGTCAATAAATAGGTCAAATGAGACTAACTCTATCTATCTAGATCAAATGAGTTGAATCCCCAGAAAGTGACCATCTTTTTATGATTTCTGGTTCTTCCCTACTGTTCCCTCCTGTAAACTTCCTAGAACACCTTTCTTTTTGGTTATTTATTTCAGTCTATTTATCCCTTTGCCCGTTCTAATTCTTCTTAACCTTTTCCTGAAAAATGAAAATCCTAAAGCAGAAGTAGGTATGTTCTTGTATTCCCCCACCCTATCCAAATGCCATGATCAACATGCCATCTATATGTACTCAGCTCAGCACTACTGTGTTTCCGCAGCATTTCAGCCAAGGCAGAGAAGTCCCTCCAAGGTAACTCATGGTTTTAGTGTCTGAATAGCTTCTAATTCTAAGCAAAACCAAGCTGGTATCTGTCCGAATACACAAAGCTGTTTCATATCTTGTGATGTTTCTTTTTCTAGAAATTACCTTCCACCACTCACTTGTAATTTACAAGATTCAAGTGTTCTTTGTCCTATGGCATTTTTTACTGACCTCCAAATTTAAGAATCACTGATTGGTTTCCTCTTTTGCCTTCTCTGTATACTTGTTTACATGCCTATTCTCACTTCCCATGCTAGGCTGCAAAGCCTTCATTAAAAGATTAAGACTTGCTATTTTTGTGTCCCAGGCACCTAGTAAAGGGCCTAGGGCAATATAGGAGGTAAGTTTAAATTATTTTTGGACTGACTGAATGAAAGATGCTCTGTCATATTGACCCACTTTGCATAATGGCTTTTACCTTGGGTGCCTTGCATGGGGTTTGTGCTGGTCGCTCTGTTTTCCCTCTCCATTGCCACCATATTTTCTTCCCACTTCTCTCTTTTCTGATCTTTGCTCTGGACAGATGATTCCTATGGACTGGATCACTCAGTATCCCTTGTCCTCTGGATTTTGGTTGGGTTTGGCCAATAAAAGTCACCACCAGAAGATAGTAGGGTAGAAGGAAAAACAGGTCAAAGTCTTTCTTACCTGCTCCCTCCTTCCCTGATCTGGTAACAACTTCAGTCTCTAGCAGGTAGCCTCTGCTCCATATCTACAGCCATCATCAGGCACTGGTAATACTATTTTGTCTCTTATACTTTAAAAGTGATAACAACTTCCTGCTCTTTATAGTCTGAGTATCTCAACATAATCTTTGTTGTTCTGTTTTGTTTTTCCATTGCCTCTGCCCATATCTCTGTAAGTAGTCTTTTAATTAAGTTCTTTTTATTTCTACCATCTCAGGGATTTCCACATCCTGCTAAGCCTCTCAATTTCTTATTAGATATGAAACAGCATCCCCATGTCCTGCTGAATCTGAAGTCCTGCCATAAGGTCCACCAACTTGTTTTAATTCATTGCCTAACTCTTGCCAACCAACCATGTTCAAGGGAAATTGATTCTACTCTACCAACCCAGTTGCTGGCCATCAGTAGACTTAGGAGCAGTCTGCATTGTCCACCTGACTTTGAATATCAACTAACACCTGGACATCTGCTGCCATATTCCACCTGCTACTTTGACATCTCAAGTTCACAAAGTCCTTAATATATTGTGCATTGCATCTCCTTTCAGAGGCCAGGCAACTGTCAAGTTTCATTTTACCTACTTTTATAATTCCTAGAGTCTGCTTTCTCCAAGTGGAAGTCTTGAGGGCAAAGCTTCCTGTGTAGACTTACTTTAGTATCTGTCTTAGCTATTGTGATATGTCGGCTTTGAGAAGGAGCCTAAAGAAAATTCTTCTAACATACATGTTTTTACCATCATCGTTGGCAAAATCTGAGGCTGGCATTAAAAGAGGTTATGCTCTCTTAAAAGCAAGAATAGAAAAATTATTGCATTGGTGACTTCCATATCCCCATTATCATTTTTAGGTCATGGTGGCTATTTTTTTCCATGTACTTAGTTTAAGCTAAAAGTAGTTTGACATAAAATTGTTGCCTTACAGTCAGACTTTCCAAATATATATAAAAGAGGCTGCCTGTCCTTGTTTTGTGCCATGGTGCATGTGCTTTTGCAGCTGAAAATAGCATTGGCGTTCATTCCTGGCACATTACACTGCAGGCTTCTATCTAATTTGCTGTCCACACTCACCCTAAAGTCCTTTTCAGCACTGCTGCTTTCCAAGTATTCCCTTCTCATTGAGTATCTGTGTCTCATACAGTGCTATTCATTTTTCATTTTCAAGGTTGTCACACATCTTTCTACCAATCTCTCTTCACTCTATTCTGGGTAGTAATAGTGGGTGTCTGTGTTTAATTCATGTTTTTCTTATTACAAAAGCAATGTAGCATATTTATTATAGGAAAACATTAAAAGAAAAAGAAAGTATCAAACCACTATCCAGAGACTATTAGTAATAAAAAATGTGTACATAATTTTATTACATCTATACTTAGATAAATATATAAATATATGGAGATATCAAACAAAAGTAAGATGACTGTATATATGTTATTAGGCATTCTGCTTTTTAATTTAATAATAATCAAGAATTTCCATAAGTACAGAAACTGTATAAAACCTGCATGTGTACTGTTTTTACTAATAGCTATATGTTGACATGTGTGAAGACTGCTCAAAGGAAGAAATAGAACATTACCAGCATTCCAGAAACCTCCTGAGCACGTTTTCTTAATTAAAACTCCCTCCCTCATCTTTTGTGATAACATGTAAGTCAGAAGGAATTCTTCTGGTAATCAATTTTTAGCTTTTCTTCAGTTTCACCACATATGTTATTACATATGTGCATATGTATGTGTATATATATGTATATATATGTGCGTGTGTGTGTGTATATATATATACACAATTATATTATCTTGGTGAATTAAATATTTTATCAGAATGAAGTGGTGTTCCATCTCTAGAAATAGTTTTCTGTTTTAAAGTCTATTTTCTAATATTACTATAGCTTCATCAGAATATTTTGTTCATATTTGTCATTTCTCCACTGTTTTTGTAATAACCTGTTTTCTTACATTTTCCGTATATGTCTTGTAAATTGTGTATAGTCGAATGTGGAGATTCTTCCAGACTAATCATTTTTTGTCTCTTAGTGGAGGAATTTAGTCCCTTTATTTCCTTCAAAATAATTTTGGATATGGTTGAATTTAAATCTATTGTCTTATTTTTGCTTTCTAGTTGTCTCAGATGTCTATATGTTGTTATTGTTCTTTTTTTATTAAACATCTTTTGGATTGGATTAATATAATTCATCACTCATTTTTCCCTTTTGCAAATTTGAAACTTAAAAGTTTGATTTTGATTTTGTGATTGTTATACAAATTACAGTACTCATATTTTAAAAATCTAAAATTAATCAAAACCTTCCTTTTCCTTTTATATATAATAAATAGCTTAGATCATTTAAGCTCCATTTAGACTTCCTCCCGACTTACATGATATTACTGTCTAGCACTTTAAGTCTATTGTCAGTTGTTGTTTTTTTAAACTTCATTAGACCTTATTATTTCTTTTCGATATAGCTCATAATCTTTTGCATTTACTAATGCACATCTTTACCACTGTTTAACAATTGTTATTTCTTCTTACATCTCTGACCTTCCATCTGGGATCAGTCTTCTTTCTAAAGAACGTTATTTAGTTCTTTAGAAATGTCCTGTTGGTGCAAACCTCTCTCCATTTTTTGTTTGTTTGTTTTACTAAGAATGTCTTTTTGGTCCTTATAGTAAAAGCTGTTTTTACTGGGTACAAAATTCCTTTATTATATTGAAAATAACCATTCTCTATCATCTTTATCCCATTGTCTTTTTCTCTGACTGCTTATAAGATTCTTCTTTGTCTGGTTTTCTGCAGTTCGGCTGTGATATATCTAGATGTGACTTCCTTTGATTGATTTATTCTATTTGTTTTGCTTTGAATTTGTCTCACTGGGGATTAATTGAACCTCTTGATTTCATGGTTCATGATTTTACAAAATCTAAAAGCTATCAGCTTTATCTATTCAAGTATTATTTTTATATTATTCTTTCCCTTCCCTCTTGTACTCCAATCAAACATATATTAGAATTTTTCATGTCTCTTATACTTCCTTTTGTATTTTCCCCTTGTCTGTGTGCTACATTCTGAAAGATTTCTTCTTTCTGATGGAACAGTTTACTAATTTTCTTCTTTGTAGCATCTAGACAAAAGAGAAAACATAGCTAATATGAATATGTAGCTAAATATATTCATTAAATTTTAAAATATTTATTAATGGATTTTTATTTCTACAAGTTTTAGTTCTTCTTTGAGTTGCCTATGTCCGTACCTGTTTCTTGTCATCTGAAGATACTTTTCAAGGTTATATTTGTTTTATTAAGGTAAGCACATGTATTAGTCCATTTTCATGCTGCTGATAAAGACATACCTGAGACTGGGAAGAGAAAGAGTTTTAATTGGACTTACAGTTCCACATGGCTGGGGAGGCCTCAGAATCATGGTGAGAGGCAAAAGGTACTTCTTATATGGTGGTGGCAAGAGAAAATGAGAAGTATGAAAAGCAGAAACCCCAATAAAACCATCAGATCTCATGAGACTTATTCACTACCACGAGAACAGTATGGAGGAAACTGCCCCATGATTCAAATAATCTCCCACCAGTTCCCTCNTTTCAAGGTTATATTTGTTTTTATTAAGGTAAGCACATGTATTAGTCCATTTTCATGCTGCTGATAAAGACATACCTGAGACTGGGAAGAGAAAGAGTTTTAATTGGACTTACAGTTCCACATGGCTGGGGAGGCCTCAGAATCATGGTGAGAGGCAAAAGGTACTTCTTATATGGTGGTGGCAAGAGAAAATGAGAAGTATGAAAAGCAGAAACCCCCAATAAAACCATCAGATCTCATGAGACTTATTCACTACCACGAGAACAGTATGGAGGAAACTGCCCCCATGATTCAAATAATCTCCCACCAGTTCCCTCCCACAACATGTGGGAATTACGGTTTGGATCTGTGTCCCCACCCAGATCTCAGCAATTCAAGATGAGATCTGGGTGGTGACACAGATCCAAACCACATCATTCTGCCCCTGGCCTCTCCAAATCTCATGCCCTCACATTTCAAAACCAATCATGCCTTCCCAACAGTCCCCTAAAGTCTTAACTCATTTCAGCATTCACCCAAACGTCCATAGTCCAAAGTCTCATCCGAGACGAGGCAAGTCCCTTCTGCCCATGAACCTGAAAAATCAAAAGCAAGCTAGTTACTTTCTAGATACAATGAGGGTACAGGTATTGGGTAAATACAGCCATTCCAAAGGGGAGAAATTGGACAAAACAAAGCGGTCTGAAATCCACCAGGGCAGTCAAACTTTCAAGCTCCCAAATTATCTCTTTGACTCCAGGTCTCACATTGAGGTCACACTGATGCAAGAGATGGGTTCCCATGGTCTTGGCAGCTCCACCCCTGTGACTTTGCAGGGTAGAGTCCCCCTCCTGGTTGCTTTTGTGGACTGACATTGAGTGTTTGTGGCTTTTCTAGGTGCATAGTACAAGCTGTTGGTGGATCTACCATTCTGGGGTCTGGAGGACAGTGGCCCTCTTCTCACAGATCACTAGGTGGTGCCCAAGTAGGGCCTCTCTGTGGGGTCTCTGACCCCACATTTCCCTTCTGCACTGCACTAACAGAGTTTCTTCATGAGGGCCTCGCCTCTGCAGGAAACTTTTGTCTGGGCATCTAGGTGTTTCCATACATCTTCTGAAACCTAGGCAGAGGCTCCCAAACCTCAATTCTTGACTTCTGTGCACCTGCAGGCTCAACACCATGTGGAAGCTGCCAAGGCTTGGGGCCTCCACCTTCTGAAGCAACAGCCTGAGCTGTACCTTGGCCCCTTTTAGTCACAGCTGGAGTGGCTGGGATGCAGGGAACCAAGTCCCTAGACTTCACACAGCATGGGGTATCAAGGGAAAACCCCACATCCGATATTTATCATGAGTTATTTTCTATTTCCCTAAGTGTCTCAGCTGTTTTGAGAAATAAAGGGAAAGAGTACAAGAGGGAGAAATTTTAAAGCTGGGTGTCTGGGGGAGACATCACACCTCAGCAGGTTCTGTGATGCTTCCGGAGCTGTAAAACCAGCAAGTTTTTATTAGTGATTTTCAAAAGGGGAGGGAGTGCACAAATAAGGTGTGGGTCACAGAGATCACATACTTCACAAGGTAATAAAATATCACAAAGCAAATGGAGGCAGGGCGAGATAACAGGACCACCAGATGGGGCAAAATTAAAATTGCTAGTGAAGTTTCAGGCACCCATTGTCATTGATAACATCTTATCAGGAAACAGGGTTTGAGAGCACCAACCTGTCCGACCAAAATTTAGTAGGTGGGAATTTCCTCGTCCTAATAAGCCTGGGAGTGCTACAGGAGACCAGGGTTTATTTCATCCCTTCAGTTTTGACCGTAAAAGGCGGCCATCTCAAGGGGGCCAGCTATACACCTACCCTCAGGGCGCATTCTCTTTCTCAGGAATGTTTCTTGCTGAGAAAAAGAATTCAGCAATATTTCTCCTATTTGCCTTTGAAATAAGAGAAAGATGGTTCTGTTCTATCCAGCTCACTGACAGTCAGAGGTCTTATCTCTCTTGTTCCCTGTACATTGCTGTTATCCTGTTCTTTTTTCAAGATGCCCAGATTTCATATTGTTCAAACACACATGCTCTACAAACAATTGGTGCAGTTAATGTAATCATCACAGGGTTCTGAGGCAACATATATTCTCCTCAGTTTACAAAGAAGATGGTGGGATTAAGAGATTAAAGTAAAGACAGGCATAGGAAATCACAAGGGTATTGATTGGGGAAGTGATAAGTATCCATGAAATCTTCACAGTTTATGTTCAGAGATTGCAGTAAAGACAGGTGTAAGAAATTATAAAAGTATTAATTTGGGGAACTAATAAATGTCCATGAAATCTTCACAATTTATGTTCTTCTGCCGCGTCTTCAGCAGGTCCCTCCATTCAGAGTCCCTGACTTACCACAAAAACAGGGACCCTGGACCCCACCCATGAAACCACTTTTTCCTTCTAAGCCTCTGGGCCTATGATAGGAGAGGCTACCGTGAAGACCTCTGACATGCCCTGGAGACGTTTTCCCCATTGTCTTGGGGATTAGCATTTGCTCCTCATTACTTATGCAAATTTCTAGAGCTGGCTGGAATTCCTCTTCAGAAAATGTGTTTTTCTTTTCTATCCCATTGTCAGGCTGCAAACTTTCCGAACTTTTATGCTCTGCTTCTCTTCTAAAACTGAATGCCTTTAACAAAACCCAAGTCACCTCTTGAAGGCTCTACTGCTTGGAAATTTCTTCCAATACCCTAAATCATCTTTCTCACATTCAAAGTTCCACAAATCTCTAGTGCAGGGGCAAAATGCTGCCACTCTGTTTGCTAAAACGTAACGAGAGTCACCTTTGCTCCAGTTTCCAGCAAGTTCTTCATCTCCATCTGAGACCACCTCAGACTGAACCTTATTGTCCATATCACTATCAGGCTTTTGGGAAAAACCATTCAACAAGTCTCTAGGAAGTTCCAAACTTTCCCACATTTTCCTGTCTTTTCTGAACCTTCCAAACTTTTCCAACCTCTGCCTGTTACCTAGTGGCAAAGTCGCTTCCACATTTTTGGGTATCTTTTCAGCAGTGCCCCACTCTACTGGTACCAATTTACTATATTAGTCCATTTTCACACTGCTGATAAAGACATAACTGAGACTGGGAAGAAAAAGAGGTTTAATTGGGTTTATAGTTCCACATGGCTGGGGAGGCCTCACAGTCATGATGGGAGATGAAAGGCACTTTTCACATGGCAGCAGCAAGAGCAAATGAGGAGGATGCAAAAGCAGAAACCCCTGATAGACCATCAGATTTCATGAGACTTATTCACTACCCCAAGGACAGTATGGGGGAAACTGCCCCCACGATTCAAATGATCTCCCACAGGTCCCTCCCACAATACATGGGATTATGGGAGTACTATTCAAGATGAGATTTTGGTGGGGACACAGAGCCAAACCATATCATCACAGTCTTCTAAGATTTTTATAATTAGTTCATTGCCTGAGGTTTCTGTGGCTCTACTGCTGCTTGTCATTGGTATAGGTTTCTTAAGTCAATCACCCTGTTTCTTTGTGTTCTGGTTATCTATGAGTATGTGATAGTCACTATTTTGCAAAAAAAAAAAAAAAAGTGAGTGTTTTCAGATTCCTAGAATGGTGTTGTCTCTTCCAAAGTGGCTATGTGTTTGTATCAGCCTAGAACTTGAGAGCACTACTAATTGGAAAACATTTCAAATCTAGTCACAGCTTTAGGTTTCCTGTCCAATGTATAAATGTATTCAAAGACCCATCTATAATACAACTTCTTCTTCTTTTTTTTTCTTTTAATATTTATTTTCCTCCTCTGCTTAGCACAGAGACAAGCTTCTATAAAATGTTATGTGACTGGGGCCAGGGACAGTGGCTCACACCTGTAAACCCAACACCTTGGGAGGCCAAGACGGGCATATCACCTGAAGTCAGGAGTTTGAGACCAGTCTGGCCAACATGGTGAAACCCCATCTCTACTAAAAATACAAAAATTAGCCAGGGCATGATGATGCACACCTATAGACTGAGCAACTTGGGAGGCTGAGGCTGGAGAATCACTGGAACCTGGAGGCAGAGATTGCAGTAAGCTGAGATCACACCACTGCACTCCAGCCTGGGCAACAGAGCAAGACTCTATCTCAAAAAAAAACGAATGTTATGTGACTGAGAGTAAGACATGGGGATTAGTTTTCATGTAACATTTTTCTAAAGCTATGGCTTTTGAGATCCAAGCTTGAATTGAAGAAGGTATCTCAATAAGATTTCTCATCTTGAGCAACCCTTGGAATTAAATTTCTGAGCTCTCTTATTCCTTCAGGCCAGCAGCCTCAGGGAATGAGGGCATTCAGAAATGACCCTTAAGTGTATCTATGTGTTTCTTTTTTATCCAGCATTTAACATTTTTTTTGTTATTTTTAACTAAAGGGGTAATACAAATGACATAATCTTGGAATATTAAGACTCACAAGCAGCTGCACCATCACTTTAAATGGCTGGATATTTAGTCTTGTTTTTAAGCCTTCACCATTTGTCTTTTTCAAATATGCATGTGTATGTACTTAATGTTAATATTTACTGCCTCTAACCCAATTTTTCTCTTCGTGTAATTTCCTAGTTGACAATTTATTCATTATCTTCAATTTTAATCCACTAGATAATATTCAAATGCAAACTTTTTCAAACTTGCTTTTACTGTAGACCAATTATTACATTTTTTAATACCCTGGTATCTCCTTCTCAAAAGAAAGGTTTTGCCACTATGAGAAGTTTCAAAATACAAGGTGCAGCAAAATGACTTTATCCAGAGTATGACACCACACTACCACCAGCGTTGTGTGTGATATCAAGCAGTTATTTCCCCTGGGCAGTGACATACCTATGACTGGAATGTTGAGTGGATACAAAGCAGTATATTACCAGACTATATCACTAGTAATCTTATTCTACAACTTGATATATGTACATTATGGGAGAAAAAAGAAAGGTATTCATGGTGATTCTTACAATTTACTATTCAAAAATATTATTTGAAGTACTCTGGGGTGGAGTTTGATTACACCAAATTGATAGAAAATGTAATACAGCTCCACTAGACAGAATAGATTCAATGATTTGATGACAGTAAGATATAAAGAATCTTTTATAAAGCAGTTGAAGACAGGTAGAAGCGGCCACATATATCCCCATATCAAAAGATTCTTAATTTAAATACCTCAGGAGGCAGGCTACCAACATATTGTCCTGAAATTATACAGGACAATAGGGAATGTTGGGATTTGTACACTGGTGAATATATATGCTGCTTAAAAGCATTCAGATTTAATTTTTGCAAATGTACCACCTGTCCAAGACTCTTCTGCAGGCCAGATCTTGTGGTTAAGAAGCCAGAGTAATAACAATGAATGTTTAATCATGATTAAAATATATCGAGCATTTATAATGTCCCAGTGATGAACGCTTTCCAGGTGTTAATTGACTTAATTCTCACAATAATCCAAAATGTAGGAATGATTGTCATAAATAAGGACAATGTTACATAGAGAATTTTAATAATTGGCTGAAGGTCATATCAGATAACATGCAATAAAGCTAGAATACAAACACAAGAGCTCCACCTAAGTTCTTCTACTAAGCACATTATCCCTCCATATCTTCATAAATAGCTATTCATTTAGACAAAATTTCTACAAACGGGGGTCATACTGTCTACAGATTTTCTAAAAATTCAGACACACTTCTTATCTCATAAAAGGGATACATTTTATATGTAAATGATATTGTATTAATATTATATCAATACAATTATATACATATATATGCTTATATACACAAATATTCAGTTCAATATAGACTGAAAGTTTTCATGAAGAAGATTTGCTTTGGCCTCTATTCAAAAATAATTTGGATGTTGAAAATCAAACAAGTCAAAAGAGCGAACAAAATTTTAGAAAGAAATTTTACTTCACTATAAGATCGGATCATCAGAAGTTTTCCTCACAATGCACATTCCATGGATATTGAAAAAAAAAAAGGAATGCTTTTAAATGAAAATCTTCATGCTGAAATGACAACCTTTCTTTTCCTTAAATGAACAGTGAAAAATAGGGCATGGCAATAAAAAATTGTCTGAATATGGATATATAATGCAAAAGCAATTGAATCAGCATGAATTTTATTTAATTAAAACTAATTCTTTCAACATCCACTAAATGAAGGCGTTTTTCTGCAAAACAAGAAAATTAAATAGGAATATTTGTATCATAAATTGTTCTTCCTCTACTTTTTTACATATTTCCAACTAGCAATCTTAAAAATATTTTGTCTGTATAAATGACTTTCATACAGTCTTGCTATCTATGCATATGCTTTGCTACTGCAAATAATGTTATTACCATCTGAAAATATTAGATTATCCTAGCTAGTTACTTCATAAAATTGCATCTGTGTCCTAAAATTTGTCCTTGTACCACTTACAGGTTTTAGCATATTCTTCATGTTGTGCTGTGTGGCCTTTTTTTCAATATTTATTTAAGGCATAGAGAATCAATTCTATCAGCATGATGATTTTTATTCAACTATGTCAGCTTAAAAGAGTAGTAAGAATGGGAGCTATACATAGAGAAGTCAGGAGTCAGTAAGAAGTTAGCTTCTTAGAATAATTCCAAGGAATCACATGAAAAGATACATTACATTTGATGCATAAAAATCAGTTCTCATAAGTAAATGAAAATGTGTTGGAATGGTCATAATTATATTTGAAATTCCCATATTTGGAATTCCCAATGCATTTCACTGTAGAGAACTGAGCTAACTTTATACTCATTATAAAGTCACACAGAAAAATCTTAATAAATAGAATATATAAAAATTTGTCTTCAGGATTTACATAAAATCCTGACTTATAAATTACCTAATTGCTTTTTGTACCTTTGGATTTCTCCCAGCCAAGTTATATTATATGCATATTTATTTTATTTTAGATCATAAGTGCAATTATGACAAATTACCTGAACATTAAATTAATTAAACCATATTTATAGTTTTATAATACTAAAACTTATTTTTCTTTCTGGTGCATTATCTTCTGAAACTGTTCCCATGGGTGTACTTAGATATTCTCCAAGTATTTATCTGCACTGAGCCTTTATATGAAATAGAGGCTTTCTTATTTAAAAGAATCATTTTTAATGCAAACACCAATAAATAATTGTATTAAGATGATATGGTTTGGCTGTGTCATCACCCAGATCACATCAACAATTGTAATCTGAATTTTAATCCCCACATGTCAAGGGAGGGACCTGGTGGAAGGTAAATGAATTACGGGGGTGGTTCCCCCTTGATGTTCTGATGATATTGAATGAGTTCTCATGAGATCTGATGGTTTTATAAGGCAGTTTTCCATGCACTTGCTCGCTCTCTCTCTCCTGTCACCATGCAAGATGTGCCTGCTTCCCCTTCTGCCGTGATTGTAAGTTTCCTGAGTCCTACCCAGCCATGAGGAACTGTGAGTCAATTATACCTCTTTCCTTTATAAATTACCCAGTTTCAGGTAGTATCTTTGTAGCAGCGTGAGAACAGTCTAATACATTAGATTTAGTTTAATGTCTAACAAAATAGAGAATCTTTGAATTGTTTTTAAATAATTATGAAATCAATAACTGCCAATTTATAAATATACTTATTTATATAGAAGTATTACTAATGCAATAATAAAACACTTATTGATGATGTTTGTCACAAAGCATTTACAGCACATTATTTCTAACACAGTATATTTAAATATTGGACTACGATGAGAGAAGAAGAATGAAATCAACATATATCCATCTCGTTAGATTTATGTCAGGCTGGAGATATTTTGACAGTTAAATGTCACAATTCTGAGAAGTGTGCACACCATCTTTTTAACAGAGGGATGAGATACAATGGGAATGAAATATGTTATTGTATTTGTTTCAATATTACATATGTATGTTGTCATGAATTTACATAACATTGGGTTAAATACCATTTGGTTTACTGACAAATGTTTGATATTTATGATTCATAGCATTTTGTAAACGCAAAAATCTAGAATTATCCTGTTTTACTGGGTTCTAACACTTGACTGACAGATTAGCCTAGACTACCATAATATTTAGAGGTTTTTACAACTTGAACTTCATAAGCGTTTAAGCTGTTTGCATATTTTGCTAAGGTCATCGGTAATTTACTATCTTCTTTATTCTTCCCAAGTATGTTAAGATAACTTTAGGTTAGGCATTTACCATCATTTTATCCTTTTACACACAAAGACTGAGTTTTGTCATATGGTTGCACTATAAAAAACTAAACTTGGAAATTTTAGTTATTTGCCCTTCAAATCTTGAAATACCAAATGTACCTTCCTAAATAGAAAAAACAATCTTTCTTTCAAAACTGTTTTAATGTCATGCCTTTAAAATGTTCTCAGAATGTTTGTCTGAACAGTAAGAAAGTGAAACATTTAAACCACTGAGAACTAAACGTTTGTCTTGTGAAATTCAAAAACATAGTTTGAACCATGCATAAATTCAACATTGGCATTACAAGACACCATTAAAACTTTTTTAGATTATACTTTTAATATGCTGAAATTCATTTTCTACTGCAGGAACAAAAAAAAAAGCAACAAAAAGCCCTCATATACTTTAGTACCCAATTTTCTTTCCTTCCTCCAATTTATCTCCAACATAGTTTTCTTCCCTTCAGCTTGACATTTATTTGACTTTTTGATGTCTATTTTTAATTTTACCCTAACTTGCAGAAATATGTAATCAACATAAGTAATCCTCCAAAAGTATCTCCATTATCTCTTTAATTTAATTAATTTCTCAAGGTATTTAGGGCTTATTTACTTTCTGCTTTGTCATGTACATCGTATATATGATTTTATATCCTTTTTAAAAAGTTTTAAGGTTATTTACCTTGGCATACATTGGATGCCTGCCAAGATAACTTAATTGGAAGTCATCTTGTACTATATTCATAAGTTAATTCATTACTTCATTCAAAATTCTTATTGAGCACCTATTATCTGCTAGGTGTTGTGCTGGGTAGAGGGGATAAAGAGATAAAACAGACGACCGGGCACAGTGGGTCATGCCTGTGATCCCAGCACTTTGGGAGGCCGAGGATCACGAGGTCAGGAGATCGAGACCATCCTGGCTAACACGGTGAAACCCCATCTCTACTAAAAATACAAAAAAAATAGCTGAGCGTGGTGGTGGGTGCCTGTAGTCCCAGTTACTCGGGAGGCTGAGGCAGGAGAATGGGGTGAACCCGGGAGGCGGAGCTTGCAGTGAGCCAAGATCGCACCACTGCACTCCAGCCTGGGCGACAGAGCGAGACTCCGTCTCAAAAAAAGAAAAAAAAAAAAAGATAAAACAGACTGTTGTGATACCTTCATTTATTGAGGTTAAGATTTTATTTTTACACATATGAACAAATAAGGACTGTTTAGGCCATAATCAGGCACAGAGATAAAATATTAAGTACAGTGAAGGGCCCAGAGAAAAAGATAGAGCAGGTTGTGATGGATTTGTTGGAGAAAATCCAAAGGAAGATGGGACTTGATATCAGCCTAACAGGTAAGCAATGCTTCTAATTAAAGATGCTGCTATGGATATTTTTAATAGCTTCCCTCCTTTACAAATTACAGAAAGCAAGCAGGGAAAGAGTCACAACCCCAAACTATAAATTGTGAAGAATACCTACTAGATTGGACTATGATGAGAGAAGAAGAATGAAATCAACATATATCCATCTCGTTAGATTTATGTCAGGCTGGAGATATTTTGACAGTTAAATGTCACAATTCTGAGAAGTGTGCACACCATCTTTTTAACAGAGGGGTGAGATGCAGAAGTCACAGCAAGTCTTGGGAGAGTCAGGGGAATGTCCCAAGAGAACCTTATCTACTACCATAACACGTTAGGAAAAGCTGAGCAAAACAGGAGTAATCTTTTCTCACAAAAGTGAACCTGGATGAGGGCTGGAAATGCAGCGGTATGGAGTACCTCCTAATCTAGGGAACTGCCACCTAAGAAGGGTCTCCACAAACCAGTCATGTCCTCCTGAATGCCAAAAGCCAAGAGAAGATGCACAGAGTAGAGTAACAAGCAGATTTAGTGATGGGGATTTTAAGACCGCTTGAGGATAAGCCCACCTCACTTCTGCAACCACCTCCTGAGGGTTCAGCAAACAGCTACCCCAGATAACATTACCTCTATTTAGTAAAGAGAGGCACTAGCACACAAAAGTAAGAAAAGAACATAAGCAAAATACAGATGATAAAATTCTACCGAAAGATCAGATTTTTCAATTTTCCCCAAAACAGAAAATCTCAATGCATGTTCCACAAAATACAAACACCATGACACCTCTAGGAATTACAAAATGTGAAAATGACCACAAAGCAAACAGAAAACCGAAGAGACAGCAAAAAGAGAGGAAAAACAAGCTGGCAGAACTCAGAAAAAAATAGAAAGAAATAATAAAGCCTTTATTAGAGAAACTAGCTGCTTTGGAAGCAACAAAATACAAAATAAACAAGAGCGCAAACATATTTAGAAACATGGAGGAGAGACTTGAGGAAATTACACAAAATGAAACAAAAAGAACAAAAATAGGAAAGCAATTAGAGAAGAGATGATTAAGATGGAGACAAAGGCATCAACGTAGTGATAAAATGTGACTCTGAAGAAAAATTAGAAATATGGAATAGGCATAAAATATTCATCATTATCCAAGTTGTTGTTCAAACATGAGGGCTAAAGATAGGTGATCTCCTGCTTGCAGTAACTACAGGAATACAGCACACATGACCCTTTCCTGAAAAAGAACCTCCTTTCCAAAATGCAGTCAGAAAAAGAAGCATCGAAGTAAAAGCTCAATGGAGTAAACATGATAAAGCTACTTACATACAGAAGCAAAGTCTTCAGTTCTGAGAATTGCAGATATGAAACAGAATGCAACTATTATAAATATTAAAATGTTAAATATATATTTATTTGACCAATTTGGGGAGAAGAAAAAACTGTGTATTGCTTGTCTTTCACAGTAGGGAATATATAGATAGTGCTTAGTGTTGAAACATGAAGTTAAAAAAAATTCTATTATTTTAATTTTTCATAACTTTTAACTATTTTCATTTAAAATAATTACTTTGAAACTTTACCATTATAAATAAAATGTCATGCGAAGTTTAATTGTTTATTTTGAAGAACTTATTTAAAGAAAAGATGTGATAACATTTAAGTTATCAAAAGAATTCAATAACTATCATTGATATTAGACAAATGTATATAAAATGTGATTTGAAAACATGATTTATATAATCAAAATCCATTTCTTTGAAAATCTATGGAGGGATAGAGGGAATTGTGAAGGGTTTACATAAGACGACAGCTATAGAGAAACAAATGATGAGAACGGGAAAAAATTAGATTAACAACACAGAGAAAGAAGAAAGGTGTATGAAGACGTGATGAGCAATGAATGAAACTGTCCAAGTACAATGTGGAGTAGATTTTTCCATGACTAAATAAAAATTGTAGCATATAAACATATGACTATAAAATGTGGTTTTTGTGGCCTAAAGTGCAAGAATTTACCCTTGTTATATAAGAACCCTGGGAAATCCTCTTTCTTCAGGTTTTAGTTTTCTTACACATAAAAATAGAATCATTTCTCTTCCATGCTTAAAAAACTGTGTTTGATTTTAAAGTTATTGCAGGGAAACATTTTTTACTCTATGCATGAAATAAATTGAATATAAACAAATATTCTTGTTTGTCAAGTCCTAGAGGTGTCAAGGTGTCCATATTGATGAATCCTAAAATATGGTTTATTTTAAAATTCATTAGAAATAAGATTGTTGTTTTAAAACAGTATTGCTTTCCAGGTAGAGCAGATTTAGTAAGTAAAATGCACTTGTTCTATGACCATCAAAATACAGCAAAAGAATTACATGAATGAGCAGTGGTTGATTTTATGAACTTGCAGGAAATATGAACTTAGAAGATTCCAGATCTCTATAATGCTTTGCCTAAGGATAGTACTCTCCTCTCCAAAATTTTAGTACAATTTTCTCTGATATATGGGTACCTGGGAAATCAAAAATGGATTTAAAAGTATGGCATATCGAATTGGATATTAGGCACTAATTGAATATTAATATTAGACATAATTAAGTATCTAATATAATTTGCTTGCTAATAAAGAATTAGCGCCGGGCGCGGGTGGCTCAAGCCCTGCTAATCCCAGCACTGTTCAGCGGAGGACCGAGACGGGCCCGGATCACTGAGTCAGGAGATCGAGACCAATCCCTGGCTAACACTGTGAACCCCGTCTCTACTAAAAAATACAAAAAAAAACCTACCGGGAGCACGGCGGGCCCCTGTAGTCCCAGCTACTCGGGAGCTGAGGCAGGAGAATGGCGTAACCCCGGGGGCGGAGCTTGCAGTGAGCTGAGATCCGGCCACTGCTCCAGCCCGGGCGACAGAGCGAGGAACACCGTTCAAAAAAAAAAAAAAAAAAAAAAAAGAATTAGCAAATTTCTGTCATTTAAGAGCTTAATTTTTCCTACATGTTATTATAAACAATTTAAAACATAACCAAAAAGGCTGAAAGAATTGTATCTACCATCTAGATTTTACAATCAACATTGACTACACTTTTTTTTTATCATATGGCTATTCGTCTATCCATCCTCTACCTACTGATCAACCATCTTAATTTTTATCCATTTTAACTTTCACCCCTAAACACATCGGTGTGCATGTCATTTACTAGAGTTCAATATTTGTTTAGTTCTTTTTTCATTTATGTAAAATTTATATATAATAAATGCAGAAGTCTTAATTGTATCATTCATTGACTTTTGATAAAAATACATACCTTTGTAACCCAAACCTCATCAAAATATATAATATTCCATCATCCCAGGATGTTCCTTTATGCACCTTTTCAGTCAATCCCTATCCCCACAACCATCCCTCAAAGGCAACCACTGTTCAGACTATATGTCACCATTGATTAGTTTTGCCTTTTCTAGAACTTCATAGAAATAGACTCACATGGTAAGCTTTGGTAGAAGGTTTCTGTCACCGGGTGATAAGATTTTTAACTATCATTCACTAAGTGTTTTTTTTTTATGTCAATGAACTCAATATTTCAATGAAAGCATAAGAATGAATAGAATATTTATTCTGGTTCTGGTTATATGTCTAAGTTTAATTGAATCTTGGTATAACACAAGAAACAGGATGAGTCTGTGTACTTTCTGAAATCTTTTTATCAGTGGTATATGTCTCACATTTTGAAAAAACATGGAAAAATTCAGTTTTGAATCCTGACTTTACTCTCCCATTATTCTGTTGGTAGACGAGTTACTTCACGTTACTTGACCTCAGTTTGCTTAACCATCATTAGGATAGTAAGATCTGTCTCATGGAGTTATTGTGCAGAATAAATGAGAAAACTTATGCAAAGTGCTTAATGTATTACCTGGAGCATAGGAAGAATGCAATAACTGATAGCAATTCTTATCATAATTAGAAACCTATGACTTAGTTCTTATGTCTATTCTAAGCAAATTAACACATTTAATACAAAAACTATGAGGTAGTCACTGTTACTATCTCCATTTTTATATTATGAAACTAAGATATAGAGAGCTTTATTTTTCCAGAATATACACTAAGTGATAGAGCAAGTTTCACACTGAAGCAGAGTTCTCCAGACCTCTAAGTCATACCGCCTCTTGGCAGCTCAATAGCGCTCTGTAATAAACTGGTGTGGGGAGTATTAGTAGAGTAAGAACTGTGAGTATCAGTAATAGTAGTCGTGTTGGACTAATATTAGGAGAAATGGAAAGAATCAGAAGGACACTAAATCTCAGAGTGAAGTAAGACGGAGACGATAAACAAAAGGAAATCCCAAAAGAATGAAGAGAAGGAGGAAGAGAAAGAAGTGAAGGAGGAGAAGAAACATAAATGAGAAGGGGAGAAAGGATGAGGGGGAGGAATAGGGAAGCGATAAGGATGATTTGCTCATTGCCCTGTTTCTATTTCTATCAATAAGTTCATTCCTCAGGAACAACTAGTGTTGGAAATTCCCTAGATCACAGGATAAAGTCTTCCTGGAGCTGTCAGGCTAAAGCAACTTTACCTCCATAGGCTTCAACATGTTATTCAAGGGGGCACGGAAATTCTAAAATTATCCGCTAAAAGAAATAGATATTTGTTGATTTATCTACAACTTTCTTTTGTCTTTTAATGTAGTTTTCTGATTGTAAAATAGAGTGTGCTATTTATAGAAAACTTCAAGATATGGAATAAAACAAGTTGAAAATGTCATTCTTATATTGTCAGAAGAAATACTTTAATTATTTTATAAATACATATGTTTTAGTTATCTATTGCAACATAACAAATTATCCTATATTTACTTACATAAAACAATAGCAATTATAATCTAAAGTTTCTAGAGACTGGGAACCTGGGCATGGCCATAATGAGTCTTTTGTTTCAGGCTCTCTCACAAGGCTGGAATCAAATTTCAACTGGGGCAGGATCCTTTCCAAGCTCACTCAGTGGTTGTTGACAGGGTTAGTTCCTCGCAGTCTGTTGGAGTGAGGACCTCAACTCCTCATGAGCTGTTGGCCAGAACTTATCCTCAATTCCTTGTCACAGGGAACTCTTCAATATGCCAACTTGCTTCATCAAAGCCCTAAAGATAATTTACAAGTAAGATGGAAGGAAGTCACAGCTTTTTGTAAGCTAATCACAGAAGTGAAATTCCACCACTTTTGCTGATTATTATTTATTAAAAGTGAGTCACTAAGTCTAGCTCACGTACAAGGGCAGTGGATTTAAAAAGAGAATAAATACTAGCAGGTGTGGAGATCATTGCGAGTCACCTTGAAAGACTGCCCACCTTATACATAAACATTACTTAACTTCTGTGTCTTCATTGGTAAAATGGAGTACATAATTAGAGAGGTGAGTTTCTTCATTGGTAAAATGGAGTACACAATTAGAGAGGTGAGCATACAGTTTTACTCGCCTCTCTAATTATTCCCTTATGATAAACTCCTAAAAGTGAAATTGCTAAGCCACAGAATACATGCTCTTTTAATAACATCCTCAAATTACTTTTCAACAAAGTTATGTTACTTTATCTTCTCATCAGGGAATGACAGTGTCTCTTTCCTCAAACCCTCACCAATCCTTAACAATATCATCTTAATAACTGATGATAACTTGAAAATCAAGAAGCATTGCATTTGCATTTAAATTTATATATTCCTATTGTTGATGCTGAACTTTTAAAATATCCATATTGATAATATAAATTAATTTTTCTTCTATAAATTATCTATATTCTTTCCCATTTTTAAGAGGGACATATTCTTTGAATCATTGCTTTGTAATTATTTATTTATTTATGTATTTATTTTGATATGGAGTCTTGCTCTTGTGGCCCAGGCTGGAGTATAGTGGTGCAATCTTGTCTCACTGCAACCTCCGCCTCCCGGGTTCAAGCAGTTCTCCTGCCTAAGCCACCTGAGTAACTGGGATTACAGGTGCATACCACCATACTTGGCTAAGTTTTGTATTTTTAGTAGAGATGGAGGTTTCACCATGTTGGCCAGGCTGGTCTCGAACTCCTGACCTTGTCATCCCCCCGCTTCGGCCTCCCAAAGTGCTGGGATTACAGGCATGAGCCACCATGCTCGGCTGGTAATTATATATTTCTGTCAATGCCTCTGGAAATATTACTGCATTAAGATTTTAGCGGACTTTCAGCAGATTCAGAGAATTTATTCCCCATATGAGAACAGGATGCTGAGAAAACTAAGGAATTCATTCTTTCTCTCTGGAAAGATAAAATTGTGCACTTGACCCCATTCTTGAAAGGCAGACAGGGAAGTATTGATTTTCTGCCCACTAAACCATACCTAATGAGGGCTTTTCAAGGGTTTTGGGGCTCCAGCAACAAGCTGTGTGAAGAGCATCAATGCCTTAGCAGTCTCAGGAAGTTCTTTACCAAAGCAGAAAACATAAGCAATTGGAGAATGATGTAGTCTGTAAATGCCTGAAAAAGGTATTGCCAACCAGAAAGGACAAGACAGATGAAACATCTGAGAGCTAAAATGATGTTCAAAGGGGGCAGAAATGGGATCAAAGCATAGATAAGTGGAATATTTGTTTAAGAACCCATCTCAGAAATATGAACCCTCTTTTAACATTCACCTTGTGTACAAATGACCTAGAAAGTGTTTATAAAGTTGAAGAAGCATGTGACACGCTGCACTTTCCAAGAACAAGAGCTTCTCTGTTCATCTTTATATGCAGAGTGCTAAGTACAATGCCAAACTGATTAATAGGTGCTAAAGAAATATTAGTAGTTTAACTAGTTTAACTAAAGAATTAAAGTAATAGCACTGTCAGAAAGAGGCACAGGTGGGTGCAGTAGTGACACATGGATGCATGGCAGAAGGAAGACAGAGTAATTATTGGTGAAGAAGTGGCTCTCAAGGTCAACCTTACAATGCAAGACAAGATTAGTAACTAGCAAACTTCCAGTTGAAAAATCCATGAACCAAGAAGGTTAGGGTTGATAAGTGCAGCAAACTACCATGGCACACATTGACCTATGTAACAGACCTGCACATTCTACACATGTATCCTGGAACTTAAAGTAAAATATAATATTTTTTTAAAATGTTAAAAAGGAAGATTAGGAAAACAGATGCTGAGAAACAATAAAGGGATACCTTGGTATTTGAATAAACACCTGCTTCAGCCAGAATGAGTCATAAATTTTAGAATCCATGACAGGAAGCATTTTTTGAGTGGATTAGTCATTCATTTACTTATTCAATAACTATACATTGAGCAGCCAGTATGTGATGCTACTCACCGGGCGTATGATGATGAACAAAGCACATGCTATGACTTCAAGACACAAACAATCACAATGCGGCTTAAAGGCCATGATGAGATAAGGAGATGATTTTAAAGGAGTTCCAGGAAGGAAGCCCAACCCAGCCTTGAAGGTGATGAAGGCTTCCCAGAGGAGATGAGTCAATTGTTTTTTTTTTCCCCCATGGAATCTCCAGTACCTAGGAGGGTTCCTAGTAAATAAATAGTCATTGAATGAAAATAAATGAACGAATGATGGTGATGCTGCTGTAGTTTGATTATAAATTATAGTTTAGTGTGAAACGTTTTAAACTCCAGATTGGTTTCTGGCTGATATTTGTGTATCTATTGGCCAACTTCCTTGCTTGCCAATAATTTGTGGTCAGCAAATAAAAATCAGTGTTAATATTAGCGTATGTTAAACACAATTAACAAGGAAAATCAGCAAGACATAACAATGTTATGCCTTCCAAAATCAAATGTTTTTCTTATATTCGTACAGCATCCTCAACCAGGGGCAATTTTGCCTCCCAGGGGATATTTGGCAATGCCTGAAAACATTTTTGATTGTTGGGACGGGAGGAATTCTATAGACATCTGGTGGGTAGAGACCAAGAATGCTTTAAACACACTACAATGCACAGGACAGCCCCCACAACAACAACAAAAGCCCAGCTCCAAATGTCAGTACTGTTAAGGTTGACAAATCATGGATTTTCAGAAATCAGGGTTTGTGCTTATTTGGCACAGACCATCAAAAGATGGTTCTATCTTTGAACTCATAAAACACTTCTAGCTCTCAAAGTCCATGTTTAATTACAATGAATGTACTTGGCTCCTTAATAGAACAAAATACAGTAGGAAGCATAAAGGAGAAAATGGGAGTTTGGCTCTGGGACAAAGGACATATGAAAGGTTAGCCATTTCCCTGCTGCTAAAATGAGATGAAATAGTAGAGCCAACTTTTCTCTTGTTTTCTTTCCAGAATGAAGCCTGGGAAAAATTAACAAGTAGAAAGTGGTTGTCTCTGGCATTTCTCCTGACTTATCCCTCATTATTTGTACTCATTCCCATATTCTTTATGTCTTCTCTTCATGTGCAGTAACCTCATACATAAAGGGCCCAATTACTTGTATTGCCTTGTCGTCCCCTACTCTTTCAAAATTGCCTATCTCTGGGTGTCCTGTTCTTAACCATTTGAGAGAGACTCACATCAGTGGCAATTGCTGGCAATAGCTTTGATGTTACTACTTGATAACTGGATTTTCATTTTTAAAACGATGGTATGTGCTTAACCCAAAGTAATTGATTAATAATGTTAGGATTTCAAGCAGTGATTTACAAGAGCATGGCTTTAACTTTGCTTTGTTCTTTAGGATTGAATTTGTATGTAAACTCTAACTCTATAAACCTAAGGTACTATAACTAAGGTTGGTCTTCATTCTTGGCAACAGTACTGGCTGCAGTTAACCACTAGTATTGGTTAAAGTACTAAAATATTTCCATACTTATAGATCTACAGCTACTGCCCTAAACCTCCTGAATGTGCAGAATTATCCCTGTTGACCCAGCCCCACTGCACACCTTTCTCCATCTGCCCACAATATAGCCACTACAGGGTAAATGCATGCCCCTGTTGGTGTCTTCCAGCTCCAGCAGCTTCTGCTCTGATTCACAGATTCCCGGTTGTTAAGTTGTTTCAACAGTGCCTTGATTACATCTCCAGCTACAATCATTGTAGCATTGTTTTTATTGTCATTATTGTTGGTGAAGGTGGAGCTTATCTTCTTAGACTCCATTAAGTGAAAGTAAGTGAAACCTTCTTTTCCTTGATATTTGGGTACTTGTTTGAATATTTTCAAGGGAAACAGAAAATCTTAGGTATGAACCAAATTTTGGCGTTTCACAATAATTCTCCTTAAAGGTTTAAGAATTAAATAATGAAACATATGCACATGTATCTTTGTTCAGGAAAAGTAATTATAGTTAAATATCCATTGCAAAATATGTGGCCATTCTGTTTGTGTCTCTTTCAAATGTGAAATATATACATAATGGTATAAGTTAAGCACACATTTCTGGCTCATAATAATAAGAAATACAATGTAGTAATGTGTACATGAAGAAAAAATAACAAATGAGGAAATGAGGAACATGAAACAAGTAGTTTAATTCTAAGAGTACTAAAAACATATAATGGGAGCTTATATAAAGAAGCATGATAAAGGGGGAATGACATCATTCAACTTGAAAGCCATAAAATTCATTTAAAAATAGGTCTTCAATTTCAAGACTCTAAACATACTTTAATATGAATATCATTATTATTAAACAATTCTAATCAATACAAAAAGTAAAAGACAAGTGTAAAAAATAATTCCCAGTCTCATCACTTAGAAGCATCATCATTAACATTAGGTGAAGCTCATTCTAGATGTTGCTCAATTAGTACCTATGCAGACAAAAGGATAGATGGATAAATGGTTTAGATATATAAGATAGGTGATAGACTGATACCTATTTTTGATTGTTGGGAGCATATTAAATTTTGTTTAAATAATTATATGGTATTTACTTTAGATTTTAAAAGCAAAAGAATTTTGAAGCTAAAAGACTTTGCTAAAGTTTATACAATGTTCAAAATTTGAGGGCTATCCATTTCTAGAATTTCTATGGATAAGGGAATAAGATCATGCAAAACATTAGGAGACTGCACAGTTTTAAAAAAAATATTTGTTTCCCTTTTTCTGGCCACCCTATTTCTTCCTTATCATAAAATATTTTGAAATTAGTATACTTTTTCTAGCTCCGTTTCCCAGTTCCTGATCTTTGTTAGTTATTATGTAACTTTCTAACATAACCATTATCTTCCCACTTGCCTAATTTAAGTTCTACCTTTAAATGGAGCCCACATCAATGTTCAGCTTTTTCAGTAAATTCATATACAATTATTCTGCTGTTTTGTGATTGATTTAACAACTGTACATCATATATTGACTTCCTATAATGAATTGCAAAGATTTAGCCCACTTTTACCACTTCTGCCATGCGTGTTTCTCTCCCTACATCCTTTCATTATGGTTTTACCATCATTTATTAAATCAGTGTTCAGTGCTCACATTAATATGACTATGTAAATATTTTTTCAAAACTGGGCTATTATTACATTTCTTTCCCATTCAGTTTATTTTCTTAAGTTAGTAATTGCCTTGCTTTTCTGTTAATAACCCTCATTCTTCCCAAATTCAGTATCAGTTTCCATGTCAAGTACTTGGTTAGGTCCATTTCTTCCTCCCAGAACAGTCACTCCTGGAGCCCTCTGGTCTCTTGAGCCGATCATCTAGTCACTCTCTAAGTCTGTTGCAGCATCTTCTACCTTGAAATTTCCTATAGATTTGATTCTGAGGATCCTCTTTTTCTATGACCAGTGATGGTGGCCTTCTTTCCCAAATCTCGAGTCTTCTTATTTACATGGAGTACATTCTGAGGAAGGGAGCACAGGAGGTACATTTTTAAGATCCATGTATCTGAAAATGTTTTTATTCCATCCTCACACCTTAAAGATCATTTGGCCTAGCATCAGTTAGAAACTTCTTTCTAATGTGGCCCATATACACCATGGAATACTATGCAGCCATAAAAAAGGATGAGTTAATGTCCTTTGTAGGGACATGGATGCAGCTGGAAACCATCATTCTCAGCAAACTATCGCAAGAACAGAAAATCAAATACTACATGTTCTCACTCACAGGTGGGAATTGAACAATGAGATCACTTGGACACAGAAAGGGGAACATCACACACCAGGTCCTATTGTGGGGAGGGGGAAGAGGGGAGGGCTAGCATTAGGAGATATACCTAATGTAAATGACGAGTTAATGGGTGCAGCACACCAACATGGCACATGTATACATATGTAACAAACCTGCACATTGTGCACATGTACCCTGGAACTTAAAGTATAATTTAAAAAAAAAAAAGAAACTTATTTCTGAAATTTGGAGGCATTTACCCATTATCTCCCAGGTTCCATAGTTTAGCTGCTGTAGTACCAGGTACCAATTTGATTCTCCAGGCTTTATAGGTAACTTTTTCCTACCTCTCTTAAACCCTAGTGTTCTGAAATTTCAGGTACTGACTTGGTGCAGGTATTTTTTCATTCTTCTGCTGGGTACACAGTATACAGTGGACCACTTCAGTTTGGACGACCTTCACATATAACTCTTCTAGAGGGATTTTTTTTAATTTCAGCAATCATACTTTTCATTTCCAAAGAGCTCTTTCTTGTTTCTTATTGTTCCTTTTTTTTTTTTAATTGTCTGATCTGGTTTTATGAATTCACTCTCTTTTCTTAACTTTCTGAAGTTGTCAATTATAGTTTTTATATTCTTTCTGTACTTTTCAAAGTCACACTTTTCTCTGTGTCCTTTTTCCCATTTGTTTGGGTTTCAGTGTTCCGACTTCAAGGCTCTCCTCGAAAATCTTGTGATTCCTTGGTGTCTGGTATTTTGAAAGCATATTGGAAGCTATGTGCTATGGGTGTAACTGGCTGGCAGCCTTCATGGTAGAGTGAAGTAGTTGACACCGTATCTCTTGGGCTAATCAGTTTTTCTAGAGCAGTGGTTCTCAAATCTGAGTTTGATATTCACACCTGAGTGCTTCAGAATCACTTGGATGTCCTGTTAAAACAAAAATTGCTAGGCCTCACACTTGGATGTTTTCAGTCAGTACAGAGTCTGAAAATTTGCATTTGTAATAAGTTTCGGGTGATACTGGTGTTGCTGGGCCTGGGGTCACTATCAAGAACCACTTGTCTAGAGAAAACTCAATCCAATTTTCTGCCTAGTGGGAATACATCTGTTACCAAGAGCAAAAAACAAAGCAATCAGACTGGGGATCTCACTCTTCAGTACTGTGTTTCCTCTAAAACCTTCAGTTTTAAGAAGATTGTCATTTCAGACCTCCATTGTACCTCATGTCCTGCAAATCACAGGTCTCTAGTAATTTCATCAGAGTAGAAACCTCATCCTACCCATGGGTCTAACTGCTTCTTAAGAAGATTTCAACCAGGCCTGGTCTTCTCAGGCAAGCCTCACACTCTTACCTCCTGAGATACAGCTTGCCGCCAACTCTTGCATTTTTCTACAATTCTGCAACTTGAATCCTCATTGACATCCTTCTGTTCAGGCTCTCAGGTTTCATCTTTCCCCACGCTTAGTCAAAGTCAATTACCGCTCTTCCACCTGCTTTCTATTTCCCCACTTTGTTAACAGTTATCTAGTATTGTCTCTTATTTCCACTTTCTTTTGAATGAAGTTTGTTCTTTTTTGAAAGCTACATTATCTTAATGGGGCTCCAGAAAGGAGCAGACTTAAATGCATGTGCTCAGTATATTCTGTATTATTAGAAATCTCCTTTCTCTTCTTGTCTTTCCCTTCTCTTCTTGTAGCTTCCTTTGACTACAAGAAAACTAAGTCATAAACAACAGACGTAGCCACAGGTGTCTCTTTTATGGGAACAGCCCTCTCTTATTCCACCTACATCCATATGCTCAGCTAGTCCTCTCACCTTTAGGAACTAATGCGACTTCCTTAACGTTTTGAAAAGAGTTATGGATCACCTTTTACGCCCCCTTTATTTACTTTGGTTTATATTTGATGGTATTTGATTCATAGTTTATTATTTGCATTGTGGATATGCTCATATTTCATTGAGGGTAAATTTTTTTCTGTAATTTTCATTTGCTGTCAATATGGTAAATTTCAAGAAAAAAGACTGGAGTCTAAATTGTATTCTGCCATCTGTAATTGAAATTTTCTTTTCTAAGAATTTTAAATGCCCTGAAGTTTTATTTATGCCAGCTTGAGGTAAAATGAAAATTAAGTACTGAGAAATTCTTCAAGCCCCTAAAAGAGTATTTCCTCCTAATTGTTATGCAATTTTAATTTTGGGGAGGGGGGTCATTTTAAAATAATTTTATGCCAGCAAAATTTAACCTGAACCATATTAACCAAATATACCACTTTGATATTTAAGTTTACTCATTGTTGAGTTTAAATATAATTTTACTTTCTACAGGAACATATATATGATAGGTAGTAGCTATAAATTAAAAAAAAAATCTTTATAAGGATATGCCAGTAAAATACAACAAATAATTTTTCAGATTTTCTCACGCGATGCCTGCTAGCATTAGATATTAGAAGATACTATCTAAACCAATGAATGAAAAATGGATTTCAACAAATAAATGCATACTTGATAGGTTTGTTGCCCCATTTGTGTTCTGTCAGGTGACTAGTAGGAGTACACAAGAGGAAAATACAAGTATGTGAAAATGAAGCAGGCTCCTAATGTACTGCTGAAATCCTGAAGTTTAGGGGATGAAGAGATGATCAGTAACTCCATTTTTAAAAACTTTTGTCTACATTTAAGCTGTAGTTCTTTCTCTGTTGTGTATTATTTTCCTCAAGAGCCAGTGAAGTTTTTTAAAGCAAGACTTTCAGCAACGTCAAGTGGAATTCAAGCCATGAGAAATAAATAGTTCTGGATTATTATAACGTTTATGCAATATATCAGAAACTATATTTTTACTAATAGGGACTTTGCAAGTTAAGCAGTAAAGGAATTTAACAAAGAAATAAATTACTGCAAATTTAGAATAAGAAGTAGAAAAATCAGTGAATAATATACAGCCAATTATTTGGAATGAATAGGTTGGGTACTTTCATATAATATTTATCATCATATAGCATTTTCCTCTTTCCCTCTCATTTGCATTATGTTTTCCTTGACTGGGTCTTAGAGTCTTGTTTGTATTTATAGAGGACCTTTATCTTCTTTGAGGTTTCCAAGACATATTTTCCTGTCCACCTTCCTACCATCTCAAAGTTATTTTTAAAAAAATACTATTTGAGACTGTTTTCAAACAATTCAAAAGGGAGAGTATGCAAAGTAAATGATTCGGGAAAGCACTTAGTTCATCAGGCTAGAGAATGACCAAAGTCTTATCTACAAATCTAGGCATATCTTGTTTTATTGTGCTTCAAGTCATCACACTTAGCAGATGTTCTGTTTTTTACAGACTGAAGGATTGTGACAACTGCACCCAGCAAGTATATCAGTGCCATTTTCCAAAAGCATGTGTTCATTTCATGTATCTGTGTTATAATTTGTTAATTCTCACACTATTTCAAAACTTTTCATTATTTTTGTATCTGTTGTGGTGATTTGTGATCTTTGATGTTACTATTGTAATTGTTTTGAGGTACCACAAACCACGTCCATGTAAGACATCAAACTTAATAAATATAGTCGGTGTTCTGACTGCCCTGTTGACCAGCCTTTCCCTCATCTCCCTCCCTCTCCTTGGTTCTCCATATTCCTGACCTACAGTAACATTAAAGTTAAGCCAGTTAATAACCTTGCAATGACCTCTATGCATTCAGTAAAAAGAAGAGTCACATGTCTCTCTCTTTTTTTTTTTTTTTTTTTTTGAGACGGAGTCTCGCTCTGTAGACCAGGCTGGAGTGCAGTGGCGCAATCTCGGCTCACTGCAAGCTCCGCCTCCTGGGTTCGCGGCATTCTCCTGCCTCAGCCTCCTGAGTAGCTGGCACTACAGGTGCCTGCCACCACACCTGGCTAATTTTTTGTATTTTTAGTAGACACGGGGTTTCACTGTGTTAGCCAGGATGGTCTTGATCTCCTGACCTCGTGATCTACCCTCCTTGGCCTCCCAAAGTGTTGGAATTACAGGCATGAGCCACCGTACCCGGCCATGTCTCTCATTTTAAGCCAAAAGCCAGAAATGACTAAGCTTAGTAAGGAAGGCACAACAAAATGAGAGGTAGGGCAAAAGCTAGGCATCTTGCACCAGCTAGCCAAGTTGTAAATGCAAAGGAAAGGTTCTTAGAGGAGACCAGTGACCTCATGACAGTGAAACAGCCTAATTGCTGATGTGGAGAACATTTTAGTGGTCTGTATAGAAGATCAAACCAGGCCGGGCGCAGTGGCTCAAGCCTGTAATCCCAGCACTTTGGGAGGCCAAGACGGGCGGATCACGAGGTCAGGAGATCGAGACCATCCTGGCTAACCCGGTGAAACCCCGTCTCTACTAAAAAATACAAAAAATTAGCCGGGCGAGGTGGCGGGCACCTGTAGTCCCAGCTACTGGGGAGGCTGAGGCAGGAGAATGGCGTAAACCTGGGAGGCGGATCTTGCAGTGATCTGAGATCTGGCCACTGCACTCCAGCCTGGGCAACAGAGCGAGACTCCGTCTCA
>NW_016813121.1:1187854-1238708 GCF_001698545.2 Rhinopithecus bieti | reverse complement strand
AAAAAAAAAAAAAAAAAAAAAAAAAAAAAAAGATCAAACCAGCCACAACATTCCTTTAATCCAAAGCCTAATTCAGAGCAAGGCCCTAAATTTTTCATTTTCGGAAGGCTAAGAGAGGTGAGGAAGGTGCAAAGAAAAGTTTGAAGCTAGCAAAAGTTGATTAATGAAGTTTAGGGAAGGAAGATGTCTCCATAACATAAAAGTGCAAGATGAAGCAACAAGTGCTGTTAGCAAGTGCAATCACAAGTGCTGCAGCAAGTTATCCAGAAAATCTGGCTAATATGATGGATGAAGGTGGCTATACTAAACAACAAGTTTTCAATGCAGATGAAACACCCTTATATTGGGATAAGATACCATCTAGGACTTTCATAGCTAGAGAGGAAAAGTCAATGACTGGCTCTAAAGCTTCAAAGGACAGGCTGACTCCTGTTAAGGGCTGATATTGCTGGTGACTTTAAATTGAAGCCAGTGCTCATTGATTATTCCAAATATCCTAGGACCCTTAAGAATTATGCTAAATCTACTCTGTCCATGCTCTATAAAGGTAACAACAAAGCCTGGATAACAGCATATCTGTTTATGACACAGTTTACTGAACATTTTAAGCCCACTGTTGAAATCCACAGCTTAGACAAAGTTAGACAAAGAGTCCATTCAAAATATTACTGCAAATCGACAATGTATCTGGTTACCCAAGAGCTCTAATGGAGATGATTATTGTTTTTATGCTTGCTAACACAATATCCATTCTGACCCTATGGATCAGAGTCATTTTGACTTTCAAGTCTTATTATTAAGAAATACATTTTGTAAGGCTCTAGCTGCTATAGATAGTGATTCCTCTAATGAATCTGGCCAAAGTAAATTGAAAACCTTCTAGAAAGGATTCACCACTCTAGATGCCATTACAATCATCCATGATTCATGGGAGAAGTTATCAACATTAACAAGATTTTAGAAGAAGCTGATTCCAGCACTCATGGATGACTTTGAAGGGCTCAAAACGTCAGTGGAGGAAGCAAGTGCAGATGTGGTGGAAATAGCAAGAGAACTAGAATTAGAAGTGGAGCCTGAAGATGGGACTGAATTGCTTCAAACTCATGATAAATATTCAACAGATGAGGAGTTGCTTCTTATGAATGAGCAACAAAAAAAATGGTTTATTGATATGGAATCTACTCCCGGTTAGGATGTTCTGAACGTTGTTGAAATGACAACAAAGGATTTAGAATATTACATAAACTAAGTAGAGAAAGCAGTGGAAAGGTTTAAGAGGACTGGCTTCAATTTTGAAAGAACTTCTACTGTGGATAAAATGCTTTCAAACAACATCACATGCTACAAAGAAATATTTCGTGGAAAGATGGGTCACTTTCACTGTTGTCTTATTTTAAGAAATTGCGACAATCATGCCAATCTTCCACAACCACCACACTGATCAGTCAGCACCATCAACATTGAGGCAAGGCCCTTCACTCATCAAAGAGATTATAAACCACAAGGCTCAGAAAATCATTAGCACTTTTTACCAAAAAAAAAAAAATTTAATTAAGGTATGTAGGTTCTCAGACATAATGCTACTGCATACTTAATATACTATAGTATAATGCAAAGATATTTTTATATGCACTAAAACAGCAAAAAATGCATGACTTTATTGTGATGCTCAGTTCATTGTGGTGGTCTGGAACTGAACCTACTATATAATCAAAGTATACCTATATGACCAAATGAATCTTTCACATTTCTTTCTGTAAACAGAGCCAAATATTTCTTGCTACTAAATTCTAGATGCTGAAAAGTCTTGAAACCAAGAAACAGTGTTATCATTCATTCTGAAATATGCCATCTAGGTCTTACTTGTATTTTCTCCATATTTTATTCCCCAATGCACTTATATCAAATGGGAACTTCTTAGAACCAAGAGATTTTGTTTGTTTGTGTTGTTTTGTTTTGTTTTGTTTTTGAGATGGAGTCTCGCTCTGTAGCCCAGGCTGAAGTGCAGTGACACGATCTCAGCTCACTGAAAGCTCTGCCTCCCGGTCCAAGCCATTCTCCTGCCTCAGCCTCCCGAATAGCTGGTACTACAGGTATCCGCCATCACACCTGGCTAATTTTTTGTATTTTTAATAGAGATGGGGTTTCACTATGTTAGCCAAGATGGTCTCAATTTCCTGACCTCGTGATCCACCCTCCTTGGCCTCCCAAAGTGTTGGAATTAAAGGCGTGAGCCAGCCACCGTGCCAGGCCAGAACCAAGAGTTCTTGATTTTCCTATTAAGCAATAGATTTTGCATTTAAATTAGTATTATTACTAAGATCTGCATCATGATTTACAGATAACAGACCCCTAGTAAATGTTAGTTTTCTTTTCAAAATGTCTTTCATTAATTAAAATCATTAAACTCCCAGTAAAACAAGGAAATCATTCTGTCTGTAATATTTTGAGTTTGTCTGAGATCTTTTAAGGAGAATACTTTGGAAATATTTCTCAAGATCTTTTAAAAGTACACAGTTGCTTTCAAAACTTCAAGAACAACAGAGTTACAAAGTGCAATTTCAAGTCGTCACATCTACAAATGATATTTTTGCAACTTTGTCATGAAAACTTATCTATCTTTAAATATATTCTATTTAGTTTCAGTTAAAAATAAACCCAATTTAATAGATGCTCAGGGCATTCAAATTTGCTTACTGAAGCACTAAGACTAAGGGAAATTACACTGAGGAATTTTTTCTATTTGAAAACATTTTCCCATTAGTACCCAATTAAAATGCACAAAATGGTAAGAGGAAAAATAAATATGGCTCATAAGAAACCTGAATGAAGGCCAGGTATTTTCCAGATAACAACCGGCAGGAATCCTTTTATAAATACAAATATGGAATGGCATGGCTGTTATCAATATTGTACCGTCATACCCCAGAAAGTATTTTAGTGCCAAAAAACCCACTTACGTTGTTTTTTCAATCATTAAAATACTCTCCAACAGAGCAATGACATACTTCATAGAAAATAAAATGTTATTTCAACTAAACTTTACTGCTGTAGTAGAGTATCTTCAGCTAATTATTGCAAAGTAATAACAGCTCTGAAGCAAGCAAATACACTATTAAACAGAATGTGAAACTTACAGTTTTGACATAGCTGTAATGGATTAAACTACTCATTATTAAGATGAAACTACTTTATGCAAAAGTGCTGTTGCAAGTACCAACACTTAGACAACTGGTGCATAGTTCAGAAATACATTTGAGACATTTACAATTGCAAGCCTGTACTTTTTTCTAAAAGGAAAAAAAATAAAAGTCTTCTAAGTAGTAGCATTTAATTATTATTGTCAGTCTCTGGTAGATATTTGTACTTATGCAATTTCCAGCCTCTAATAGTTAGGCAGGTCTATATGAGGTTCTGACTAACAAATATGAGCAAAAGGGATCTGTGTGTCACTTATAGGTTGAAACTGTGGAAGCTTACATGTGATTCTCTAGTCTTGCTCTTGTTCTGCTGCAACAGATGTAGAGTTCTTAGTGCCTCAATACAACCTCCTTTAAAAAAAATGTAGTAATAACACTTAACATGAGATGTATCCTCCTAACAAATGTTTATGTGCATAATACACTATCATTAATAGGCACAATATGTTGTACAGCAGATCTCAAGAAATTATTCATCTTGCATAGCTGAAACTTCATACCCATTGAACAGCATCTTCTCATTTCCCATTCCTCTCTTCCAGTACCTGTCAATCACCATTCTACTCTCTGCTTCTATGAGTTTGACTATTTTTGATAATGCTTATAAGTGGAATCATGAAGTATTTATCTTCATGCAACAGTATTATCCTTTATGGAACAGCACGTTGGCATAAAGTAGTTTCATCTTGATAATGAGTGGTTTAATCCTATTACAGTTATGTCAAAACCATTAAGTTCCACATTCTGTTTAATAGGGTATTTGCTTGCTTGAGAGCCGCAATGACTTTGCAATAATTAGCAGAAGATACTCTACTACAGCAGTAAAGTTCAGTTGAAATAACATTTTATTTTCTATGAAGTATGTCATTGCTCTGTTGGACAGTATTGTAACGATTAAAAAAACACACTCGAGTGGGATTTTTTGGCAATAAAGTGGCTTGTTTCATTTAGATAATGTTCTCCAGGTTAACCCATATTGTCACACATGGCAGAATTCCCTTCTTTTTCAAGGCTGAATAGTATATCATTGTGTATATGTACACAATGAGTTTTTTTATCCACGCATCTGTCCACAGACATTTACTTTGCTTCCAACTTTTGGCTATTGTGAATAATGCTACAATGAACATGGGAGTGCAGATATCTCTTGGAGATACTGATTTCATTTCCTTTGGATATGTATTGAGAAAGTGGGATTCCTGGATCACATAGTAGTTCTATTTTTAATTTTTAGGAGTCTCCATACAGTTTTCATACCAGCTACGCCATTTTATTTTCCCACCAATAGTGTACAAAGGTTCCAATTTCTCCATATTCTTACCAAGACTTATCATTTAATTTATTACTTCTTTTTTAATAACAGGCATCCTAACAGATGTGAGGTGATATCTCATAGTAGTTTTGTTTAGTGATTTAGTTATTATTGAGCATCTTTTTATATATTTGTTGGCATGTGTTTATTCTTTGTAGGAATGTCTATTTAAGTCTTATTCCTTTTTTTATGTCTATTTAAGTCTTATTCCTTTTCTTTTTTTTTTTTTTTTTTTTTGAGACAGAGTCTTGCTCTGTCACTCAGGCTGGAGTACAGTGGCACAATCTCAGCTCACTACAACCTCTGCCTCCTGGGTTCAAGCAATTCTCCTGCCTCAGCATCCTGAGTAGCTGAGAGTACAGGCGCATGCCGCCACACCCGGCTAATGTTTTATGTTTTAGTGGAGGCGCAGTTTCACCTTGTTGCCCAGACTGGTCTTGAACTCCTGAACTCAGGCAATCAGCCAGCCTCAGCCTCCCAAAGTTCTAGGATTACAGGTGTGAGCCACCACACCTGGCATGCCTATTTTCATTCAGGTTATTTGTTATCTTGTTTTGTTTTGCTGAGTTGTAGAAATCCTTATATATTTTGGATGTCCACTCCTCATTGGATATATGGTGCATTAGTCCATTTTCATACTACTATAGAGAACTGCCTGAGACTGGGTAATTTATACAGAAAAGAGGTTTAATTGACTCACAGTTCAGCAGGACTGAGGAGGCATCAGGAAACTTACAATCATGGCGGAAGGCCAAGGGGAAGTAAGGCACCTTCTTCATAAGGAGGCAGGTAGGAGAAGTGCTGAGCGAAGGGGAAGAGCCCCTTATAATCTCAGGAGATTCTCAGATCTTGTGAGAACTTACTCACTATCACAAGAGCAGCATGGGGTCACCACCCCATGATTCAATTGTCTCCACCTGGTCTCTCCTTGACATGTGGAGATTATGGGGATTACAATTCAAGATGAGATTTGGGTAGGGACACAATACCAAACCATATCATATGGTTTGAAAATATTTTCTCCCCTTCTGTAGCTTGACTTGTGACTTTGTGATTGTTTCATTTGCTGTGCAGAAGCTTCATAGCCTGAATGCCTAATCATTAAGCATAGCCAAGTTCCCCTTAATCTGCAAAGGCCATATAGATTGAACAAGAATGAAATCTTGACTTTGTTAAGTCACTGGAATTTTTTTGTAGTATAAATTATTCAAGAAATTCTTTCATTTTATATAAAATGTCTGATTTATTACATGAAGTTTTCATAATATTCGATTAGATTAAATATCTGTAGATCTGTAATGATGTCACCTCTTTCATTCCTGAGATTGATTTTGCCTTCTTTCTTTTCCTAATAAATCTGGTTAGATCTGAATTAATTTTCTTCTGTCTTCTTGAAGAACCAGCTTTTGTTTTCATGATGCTTCTGCATTCTTTTCTAATGTTCTATTTAGTTTATTTCTACTCCAGATTATTGTTTCCTTTCTTCTGCTTATTCTATTTTCATTTTATTTTCTAGCTTCCTAAAATGGAAACTGAGATGTCTGATTTAAGATCTTTCTTCTTTTCTAAAATAAGTATTTAGTGNCCACAGGAATACCAAGCAGGGAATGTTACTGGAGCCACATTAGCTACGAGGATAGTTATAGGAAATGGAGTCAAAAAGGTATGGGGATGGGGGAGATCACATATTACTCAGGACTTCTGTGTGATGACTTTATTCTGAGTGAAATGAGGAGTCTGCATTTTAGACAGCTCCATCAGGAATAGAAGAGAATAGGGGTAAAATGTAGGGGAATAAAGATAGAAACTAGAGACAGGTGAGCGACCATTGCAGACGTCTCTCCAGTGGATTAGAACAGGATGATAGCAAGGAGAGAAATAGGCAGATTCTAGATATATTTTGATCATATAGGTAGAGTGATTTCTTGATCAGTTAATTGTGGGGTATGAGGAGAAAAGAGACATCAGGAATGGCTCCTTGATTTTTGTCCTTAACAACTACCAGGATGGAGTTATAATCAACTGAGATGGTGAAAGGATGTGGGTGGGGTAGGTGTTGGGGGTGATTAGAGAGTTTCATTTTGGATATGCTGAGTTTCAGCTATCTGTTAACCCTATAGTTAGGAGAGGTACCACCTATGCAATTAGATTTATGAGTTTAAAGATTAAAAGAATAGTTTGGGCTGGAAAAATAACTTTTGTAATAATCTAGCTGTGGAAAATTATACATTAAAGTCCATAGACTGGGTGATCACTAAGAAAGTAAATGTTAATAATATGCTACCTGGAACCTGAGTACTCCAATATTAGGAGGCTAAGGAGAAGTTGAGGAAATAACAAAGGAGACTGAGCAAAACAGTATGTGAGATGGGATAAAAACCAGGAACGTAGGTTGCCTGTAAACAACATGTAGTGTACCAGAGAGGAGAGTGATTAGCCCTGTCAAATGCTGATAATAGATCAAGATGAGGACTGACACTTGTCTGTGAGATCTGGCAACATGAAAGTCATTGGTGACCTTGAGAAAAGGAGTTTAAATTGAATAGCGAAGGCAAAAGCCTGATTGAAGTGGATTTAAGAGAAAACAAGAGAAAAAATGGAAATGACAAGCGTAAACAATTATTTCAAGAGGTTTTGCTGCAGAAGAGCATAGAAATAGAGAAATAGCTGGCCTGGCAAAGGAAGTGGGATTGAGAGGGTTCTTTTTGAAGATGGAAAAAAAAATCACAGCATTTTAAAATGCTGATGGGGAATATCTGGTAGAGAGAGAGAAAATGATAATGTGAGAAAGGGAGAGGGAAGAACTGCTGGATTAATGCTTGAATAGGCAGGAGAGGAGAGGGGTTCATATTGAGTAACATGGTATGATAGTTCACCTGAATAATGTAGAGGCAGATGCTCAAAGGTGGGGAGTGTGGTTTGGAGAGTCTGTAAGTTCTTTTCTGATCACTTGGTTTTTCTCAGTGAACTCAGTTTTACTATAGGAAAGGTCTTCAACTCAGAGTGAAGTCAGTGGAACAAGTGTTGAAGGTTTGAGAATGGAGGAGAAGGTATAAAACAGTGCTTCACAGAGGGAAAAAGTGCATGCATTAGGGAAAAGGACACTATAAAATGGTGACCTGAAACTACACAAAGCCAAGAGAGACATGCAGAACCTAAGAGTATGTCACTTAAATATTGTAAGAGACCTAAAGAGAAGCAGAATCCAATTGAACGAGTGAAGAGTGTCAGATACTGGCTTTTTGAAGTAGTACAGTCTAATCATAACTTGAAAATTCAGTACTGGATGACTTGACTCTTAGGGATGAGAGCAGGGATTAATATTTCCTATTGGCCTAAATATTTTAAAATTGAGCTTCTTTATTATCCTAAGAAAAATTGCACTGTCTCTGAAACCCCAGATCACCCAAATTTCTGGCCAGTATTTATTGTTAGTCAACTGGAATGATGTATCCTAAAAATTCTTTGCTTAAGACCATCCCCAAATAATTTGGATTGACCCACTGCCTTTTTTTTCTCCCCTAGACAGAGTCTTGCTCTGTCACTCAGGCTGGAGTACAGTGGCACAATCTCAGCTCACTACAACCTCTGCCTCCTGGGTTCAAGCAATTCTCCTGCCTCAGCATCCTGAGTAGCTGAGAGTACAGGCGCATGCCGCCACACCCGGCTAATGTTTTATGTTTTAGTGGAGGCGCAGTTTCACCTTGTTGCCCAGACTGGTCTTGAACTCCTGAACTCAGGCAATCAGCCAGCCTCAGCCTCCCAAAGTTCTAGGATTACAGGTGTGAGCCACCACACCTGGCATGCCTATTTTTCATTCAGGTTATTTGTTATCTTGTTTTTGTTTTGCTGAGTTGTAGAAATCCTTATATATTTTGGATGTCCACTCCTCATTGGATATATGGTGCATTAGTCCATTTTCATACTACTATAGAGAACTGCCTGAGACTGGGTAATTTATACAGAAAAGAGGTTTAATTGACTCACAGTTCAGCAGGACTGAGGAGGCATCAGGAAACTTACAATCATGGCGGAAGGCCAAGGGGAAGTAAGGCACCTTCTTCATAAGGAGGCAGGTAGGAGAAGTGCTGAGCGAAGGGGGAAGAGCCCCTTATAATCTCAGGAGATTCTCAGATCTTGTGAGAACTTACTCACTATCACAAGAGCAGCATGGGGTCACCACCCCATGATTCAATTGTCTCCACCTGGTCTCTCCTTGACATGTGGAGATTATGGGGATTACAATTCAAGATGAGATTTGGGTAGGGACACAATACCAAACCATATCATATGGTTTGAAAATATTTTCTCCCCTTCTGTAGCTTGACTTGTGACTTTGTGATTGTTTCATTTGCTGTGCAGAAGCTTCATAGCCTGAATGCCTAATCATTAAGCATAGCCAAGTTCCCCTTAATCTGCAAAGGCCATATAGATTGAACAAGAATGAAATCTTGACTTTGTTAAGTCACTGGAATTTTTTTGTAGTATAAATTATTCAAGAAATTCTTTCATTTTATATAAAATGTCTGATTTATTACATGAAGTTTTTCATAATATTCGATTAGATTAAATATCTGTAGATCTGTAATGATGTCACCTCTTTCATTCCTGAGATTGATTTTTGCCTTCTTTCTTTTTCCTAATAAATCTGGTTAGATCTGAATTAATTTTCTTCTGTCTTCTTGAAGAACCAGCTTTTGTTTTCATGATGCTTCTGCATTCTTTTCTAATGTTCTATTTAGTTTATTTCTACTCCAGATTATTGTTTCCTTTCTTCTGCTTATTCTATTTTCATTTTATTTTTCTAGCTTCCTAAAATGGAAACTGAGATGTCTGATTTAAGATCTTTCTTCTTTTCTAAAATAAGTATTTAGTGCGGTAAATTTCCCCCTAAGTATTCTTTTAGTGGCACAAATTTTGGTAGTGTGTTTAATTTTATTCAGTTTAAAATAATTTCTTTTTTAAAAAAATATTTCTTTGAGCCAGGAGCATATTGACCAAGGAATGATTAGTAAATGACCTTTATTACTATCCCTGATAGTATTCTTTACATTGAAATTTACTTTGTTAGGCAGGCACGGTGGCTCATACCTATAATATCAGCATTTTGGGAGGCTGAGGTGGGTGGATCACTTGAGGCCAGGTGTTTGAGACCAGCCTGGCCAACATGGTGAAACTGCACCTCTACTAAAACACAAAAAATTAGCTGGGTGTGGCTGCTAATTAAAAGAGAGAGAGAGAGAGAGAGAGAGAGAGAGAGAGAGAGAGAGAGAGAGAGATAGTGTCTTGCTTTGTTGCCCAGGCTGGAGTGTTAGCTTACATTTATGGAGCAAACAACAGCAGAATTTACAGAGCTCACTTATAGCAACATACCGCATACTAGGCCATCAAACAGTCTTAAAAAATTTTTTTAAATTTCAGGTTCTACAAAGTATATTCTCTAAAATATGATTAGATTAGAAATCAGTAACAAACATTTTGAACTGTTTTCAAAATTCGGAAACTACATAATGTACTTTTAAATAATGTACTTACAAAAGTGAAATTGTTTGTATTAATATTTAACAAAGTAAATTTCCTTCTTTTTTTTTCCTTTCTTGAGACGGAATCTCGCTCTGTTACCCAGGCTGGAGTCAGTGGCGCGATCTTGGCTCACTGCAACCTCCACCTCCCAGGTTCAAGTGATTCTCATGCCTCAGCTTCCCAAGTAGCTGGGATTACAGGGGCAATTATATGTTTAAAAAAAAAAAAAGACTGCTAAGTCAAGACAGTTGATAGTAGTTTCCTAGTCATCTATCACCCTGCTGATTTTTTGTCTCTTGTTTTATCAATTAGTGGAAGAAGAGAATTAAAATTTCTGACTATACTTGTGAATTTGTATTTATCTCTTTGCAGTTCTTTTTTTCTTTCATATATTTTGAAGCTCTGTTATTAGGTACATAAGCATATTATTTTGTCTTTCTAATTATTGTTAGAATTAGTAATTCTAAATACTAGTCCTTCTAATGTTTCATTAGGATCTAGTTATTATTAGGAGGATTATTATGTCTTTCTAATATATTATATTGCAGGAATAATTATGAAATAACCTTCATTATTCCTGGTGGTATTCTTTACATTGAAATTTACTTTGTTCAGTATTAATATGGTCATTCCACCCTTCTTTTGGTTAACGTCAGCATGATATAATTTTTCTCTTTTTCTTTAAAGATACCCATATGTTTATATTTAAAGTGAGTTTCTTGTAGACATAATACAGTTAGGTCTTGCTTTTTATCAGATATGAAAACTTTTGTCTTTTAATTGGAGCATTTAAACCACTTGCATTTTACGTTATTTTAATGGTTTGATTTCAGTCTATCTGCCTGTTTACCTGTATTTGTCCCATCTTTTCTTTGTTCCCCTTTTCATCTTTTCTATTAGCATATATATAAAGTGTTTTTGTTATTCCGTCTTATCTCCTGGGTTAGCTTATTAGCTATAATTCTTTGACTATGTTTTATTATTACTTAACTGCTTGCTTTTGAATTTATAGCATAACTTTTTATCAGTCTACCTTCAAGTGGTATTTTACCACTACATATTTAGTATAAGAACTTTACATAGCATACTTCCATTTCTCACTTGTTGGTCTTGTCATTGTTATCACATGTTATTATTATTGTCATGTATTTTACATATGTCATTAACCATATACTATATTGTTAATATTTTTTAAAGTCAACTATCTCCTTAAAAAATTAAATAAGAAGAAAAACTCTGGGTTTTTTCTTTTCCTATAACATTTGTATTCTTCATTCCTATTTAGAGAACGATATTTTCATCTTTTTTTTTCTATTTGGAAGACTCCTTTTAACATTTCTTGTCTTTTTTCTCCTCATCTCTGACATTTTCTATAAATGTGGAATTCTAGATTGACAGATATTTGTCTTCAATATTTTAAAGAGGTTGTTCCATGATCTTCTCACTTTTGTTTCTTCTGATCGAAAATTTTCTTTAATTCTTATCTTTGTTTCTGTGTATGTAATATGTCCTACTGCCTTGGCTACTCCTACGATTTTCTCTTTATTCCTGGTTTTGAGCACTTTGAAGATGATGTACCTTACTGTAATTTTCATCATGTTTCTTTCACTTGAGTTTCTTGTGTTTATGGGTTTATAATTTTCCTCAAATTAAAAAACCTTTGGTCACTATATTTTCAAATATTTTTCTGCTCCCCCATTCCTATCCAGGGATTCCAATTTTATATATATTAGACTGCTTGAAGTGATTCCACTGCTCACTGATATTCTGGGTTCCTTTTTAAACTTTTTTGTCTCAGCTTGATTCATTATTGTTAGTTCCTATTATATGTCTTCCAGTTTACTAATCTTTCTTCTGCAATGTCTAATCTGCCCTTAATCCCATACAGTCTATTTTTATCCCAGAAATTGTCATTTTTATTTCAAGAAGTTTCCTTTAGATCATTTTGTACATCATGTCTGTTTAACTTCTTGAGCATACAAAATACAGTTATAATAACTGGTTGATGTCCTTATCTGCTAATTCTAGCATCCATGTCTCTTCTGGTTTAGTTTAAACGGATTGATTTTGCTCAGTATTATGGATCATATTTTCCTGCTTCTTTTACAAATTGGAAATTTGTATCAGATGCTAAAGATTGTGAATTTTAACATGTTGAAATCTATGTATTTTTGTATGTCTATGATTATTATCGAGACTTATATTAGAAACAGTTTTCTTTCTTGGAAACTGATCCTTTCAGTTTAACATTAAAGTGTTGTTAAGTGAAACCAGAGCAATGCTAATCTAGAGCTAATCATTCCCTACTACTGATGGAAGACCCTTCTGTACATAGTACCAATGCCACACGAGATTTTTTTCCAGTCTGACTAATGGTAACAGGCATTATTCCACGCCCTGTTTGAACACCAGGTCCTGTTTCCTCTGAATGTTGTTTATCTTCCCCTGTAATTTAGGGTAGTTTTGTCACACATACGCTAATCAGTATTCCTCTGAATTCTTGAAGTGGACTCTTCACAGATCTGCAGAGTTCTTGCTCCTGTAGCTACTTCTTCTCCAGTATTCTATTCTGTGAACTCTATCCACTTGAGTATTCTCACACCCTCAGCTCCATCTCAACTCAAGGAGTACACCAGGTGCTGCCCAGGGTTCCCCTTCCATTATCATGGCCTGGAAACTCTCTCAAGGCAATAAGCTGGAAGTAATGGCAGGGTTCATGTCATTTGTTTCCCGTTCTCAGGGATCACTGTCTTTAGTTGTCTGATGCCCATATTTTGAAAACCATTATTTCATATAGTTTATCCAGTTCTTGGTTGTTTTAGGTGTGGTCTTATCTTTTAGGTGTTGTCTTGTGGTCTTGTTCTTGTCTTGGTTGTTTCAAGTGTGGAGAAGAATGGTAAACCTGATCTCTGTTACTCTATCTTGACCAGGAGTAGAAGTCCAGGTCACTGGAAATTTAAGATTAATTTGTTACTACAATATAATGTAGTCTATGCTGATTAATACACATATATTTCCCCAACATTAGACAGACTACAACCAGAGGGTATTTGGCGTTGAAATAAAAACAAAACCTACAGTAATTTAAGACACTAAAACCTTGTCCATATTTGTTAAAAATAAAAGGCATCACGTTTTCTATCAGTAGCTAAAGAGTAGACTTTCTTAAATACTGAGAATTCTACCTAATGTACTTTTGAAAATGAGTGGAATTGATTTTCTTTTGCCTCCAATGGATAGACTGTACTTAGCATTGATGTGTATATATCTTAAAATTTAGTCTTATGGCTGGGCACAGTGGTTCACGCCTGTAATCCCAGCACTTTGGGAGGCCGAGGAGGGTGGATCATGAGATAAGGAGATTGAAACCATCCTGGCTAACAAGGTGAAACCCTGTCTCTACTAAAACACAAAAAATTAGCCAGGTGTGGCAGCGGGCACCTGTAGTCCCAGCTACGTGGGAGGCTGAGGCAGAAGAATGGTGTGAACCCTGGAGGCAGAGCTTGCAGTGAGCTGAGATTGCACCACTGCACTCCGCCTGGGTGATGGAGTGAGATTCTGTCTCAAAAANATAAAAGGCATCACGTTTTCTATCAGTAGCTAAAGAGTAGACTTTCTTAAATACTGAGAATTCTACCTAATGTACTTTTGAAAAATGAGTGGAATTGATTTTCTTTTGCCTCCAATGGATAGACTGTACTTAGCATTGATGTGTATATATCTTAAAAATTTAGTCTTATGGCTGGGCACAGTGGTTCACGCCTGTAATCCCAGCACTTTGGGAGGCCGAGGAGGGTGGATCATGAGATAAGGAGATTGAAACCATCCTGGCTAACAAGGTGAAACCCTGTCTCTACTAAAAACACAAAAAATTAGCCAGGTGTGGCAGCGGGCACCTGTAGTCCCAGCTACGTGGGAGGCTGAGGCAGAAGAATGGTGTGAACCCTGGAGGCAGAGCTTGCAGTGAGCTGAGATTGCACCACTGCACTCCGCCTGGGTGATGGAGTGAGATTCTGTCTCAAAAAAAAAAAAAAAAAAAAAAATTTACTTATATTTGAATAGTAGAAACCCATTTTACTATTTCTTGGGTTGGAGGGAGGAGGATAGGAATGTAGGATAACTAATTCAGATTAAACTTTATAAAAGATGCACCATATGTCAATTGGTCTGAAAATCCATAGCAGAAATAGAAAGTACATCTTTAGCAATAGTATTTCTGAATGGTCTTACAAATAATGGAAATTTACCTACAGTAACATATGTAGCTTAAGTAATAAGTCTCAAAGTGGGATTTGATAATTTGTATTCTGTACAATCAACTACACTCTTTCTTGAATGAACCTATATATATTTTTTACTCTTAACCATCATACTCTTTGAATTTTATATCTGTTTAAAAATATTTAATATATTAAAGGCAATTTTTTTTTTTTTTTTTTGAAACAGAGTCTCACTCTGTCACCCAGGCTGGAATGCAGTGGCATGATCTTGGCTTACTGCAACCTTCGCCTCCCCAGTTCAAGTGATTCTCACGCCTCAGCCTCCCCGAGTAGCTTGGATTACAGGCACCCAGCACCAAAGCCACCTAATTTTTGTATTTTTAGTAGAGACAGGGTTTCACCATGTTGGCCAGGCTGGTCTCGAACTCCTGACCTCAAGTGAGCTGCCCGCCTTGGCTTCCCAAAGGGGTGGGAGTACAGGCATGAGCTACCACGCCCAACCAAAGGCAATTTTTTAAATGATAGAAAACGTAGGTATTCTCACTGGTCCAAGACAATTATCTTCAAATGATTTTATCTTCCAGTCCTTATCTGCATATGTATGGACAGTTTAAACCAAAAAGTACATAGAATAGCGTTTAAAAACCATACTCTCTGGCTTCAAACACTTGCCCTGTCATTGTCTAGCTCTTTAATCCTGAGCAAGTTATTATATCTCTGTGCCTCATCCATATAATATTACCTATCTTGTGAGGAAGTTTGGAGGATCTAATGCAAAATATTTCTGAAGTACTTAAAACAGAAGTTGGCACATAATAAGCACTCACTTAATATTAGCTATTGTTATAGGTATTTGTATAGTCAGGATTTTCCAGAGACGCAGAAGAAGTAGAACCAGATTGGTAAGCTTACTCTTCACTCATCTGTAAATCTCTCAATGAAAAGAAAATCTCACTTGATGAAAAGGATATTCCAGTGCTGTTCTACTCATTCATTCAGAAACAACATAAATGGGAGTTGAGCATAAAAAGAACTAGAAATACTTTCCTAGATGTCAAGAACCAATATATAATGAAATTAATATATAACAAAAAACTTCATTTATCTATTCATTAAAATAAATCATAACAAAAGTTCAATTTAGGTAAAAGCTATAAGAAAGGGAAAGATGGCTCTATACCATGGGACTCAGAAAGGAACAGGACAGGCCTCCTGCCCGCAAATCCAGGCTTATCTCTTACCATACTCTTAAATGCACACACTCCCAGTGTTTTTCACACATTTTTTATAGTACAACACAATTATTCTGTTACATAAAATGGCCCAGGTTATACATTTATGTAACCACAAGTAAACATTTCACAATATAAGCCTTACTCTTACTAAATAAAATGCACTTTTATATTTTTTATAATATTCTATTCTGGTCCATTAAAAAAAGTCTGATTTTCCGATTTGATTTCATGTCTCACTAGTTTTCTAATTCCATTTTGAAAGTCTACCTACACTCCAGGAAAACTGGACTACTTGCTGTTGTCCAAAACCAGCCATAACGGTCAATCATCTCTGGATTTACTCAAACTTTTCTTTTGTTATGAATGTCCTTGCTGTTTCTCTTCTTCACATGCCAGCCCCACCACTGTCAGCTTATACTATTTCCCTTTTTAAAATCATACTCATAATTCAAGAGCCTTTGACAATATCCATTTTGTTTACTTTTTTCTCTTTCTCTGATTCTTCTCATCTGCCCAAGTAAGATCTCTCCAGCTGTAACTCTATCAATTTATTTATTTCTATATTATATGTTTCCTTACATTACAAATACTTTTACACATGCTCCTATTAATGCCTTATACTAATTTTTCTTATTGTTCCAGTTATCTATTGCTGCATGATAAGCTTCCTAAAAACTTAATGGCTTAAGACAATGGAATTTATCTTGGTCACAAATTTGCAATGTAGGTATGTCTTAATAGATATAATTCACCTCTGCTCCACTCAGAGTCAGCTGGGATGGCTCAGAGACTGAATGGGAATCATTTGATAGTCATGCCTATTTTTGGCTAGTTGTTGCTGAGACTTTGGCCAGGGCTGGAGGTCAAAACACTTACCCCTTCCATGGGGCTTGGACTTCCTCACAACATAGTGGCTGGTCTGAGAGCAAGTTGGCTGGAAGCCATATTACTTTTTTATAACCTAATCTCAAAATCACACACTGTCACTTCTGCTGCATTCTATACTTTGAGTCAGTCTTAAAGGCCCACCTACCACCAAGGGATGGGTAAATAAACTACACTTACAGATAGGGGAGTAGCAAAGTTCTGGAAAAACATATAGGAGGAATATTCCCTTGAACACTTTTGGAAAATACAGTATACTACACTAATGCTACAACAATTTTATTAATACTACAAAATAGCTGTAATGGCATATATTATAACTGCAATACCAGCACTAACGCTGCAACACTTAAAGCATGCCTCTAATGTCAGCTACCTCACTTTAGTGTACTTCATGTTCATGTCCATCTATCACTAGACACTGACTTCATAAGAACAGGATTTGTATCTTAGTCATTTTATTTCAAAACCTTAGCAGGAGGTTTAGCACAGAACGGGCACTTAATATATGTTTGCTGTATGAAGGAACAGTTTAGGATCATCACATCTTCAAAAACAGATAAATTATGTCCTTTTTATTTTTTGTTTCTTTGTTTGTTTGAGACAGTCTCACTCTGTTGCCCATGCTGGAGTGCAGTGGTGCAATCTCAGCTCACTGCAACTCCTACCTCCCAAGTTCAAGTGATTCTTGTGCCTCAGCCTCCAGGGTAGCTGGGATTACAGATGTGCACCACCATGCCTGGCTGATTTTTGTGTTTTTAGTAGAGATGGAGTTTCACTATGTTGGCCAGGCTGGTCTTTAATTCTTGACCTCAAGTGATCCACCCTCCTCAACCTCCCAAAGTGCTGGGATTATAGGTGTGAGCCACCGCGCAGACCTAATTATGTTCTTCTTAAGCAATTCTAATTCATTAGTAAATTTCTAGTCTCTAGCTTCACTTCAGTAGTAAAGTGGAAGAGATTATGTCAAAATAAGAAACGTTTAAGTAGTTAAAAAATATGCTGCCCCTTAAAAATTGAATTAGGATATAAGGATTTGCCACAGGAAACGTTAGGGGAAAAAAGTTACACATTCAGAAGATATTATGAGATGTAGCGTTTGTTCCTGCAATTCATTTTGGCAGACAGCATTCAAAATTAAAGGAAGATTCCATCTTAAAACAGATAGTGATTTATGTCATCATTTAAGTCAATGTTTTCCTGGGAAATTATTTCATAGTCCTCAGTCACATCAATACATCACCCAAATACTCTTTTTCTTAATGGAATATTTTCACATGCAAAGCACTTTGGACCAAGATATACATGGCTTCATTTTGCTTCTCTATTAAAGCATTTTATGTGCTTCATTCTTTATAATCTGATTTTAATTTTCCAATGACTATGTTGATTTTAACCTAAATCAATGTAACATCATCTTATGTTCATATTAGAACCTATGGGGATATCTCAAAGCATTTAGCCTAATGGAATTCCCTCTGAGATGTACAGTTCAGGAGTGATATTATAGTCTAAGTAGGACACTGATGTGTACATAGATGACTTCTTGATTAAAATCTCATCTAAACTCAGAGATAAATCTAGCACTTTCATGTAGGTAGATTTCCCAAAATCATTTTCCCCACAAAGCAAGGTGGTTAACTTTTTAAAAAATCAGACCATTGTAAAATGCTGATGAAAGATAAGGACCTCACCTTCAGATTGAAAGCAAACAAACATAATTATATAGTCACACTTTTTTGCATACAATTGTCAAAATTGTCATAAACTCTCAGGAGAACATCCATTATTCAGAAGTTAAGGGGGGAACTCCTTTGTTCTAGAGCGTACATTCTGTCATTTACAGTGTCATCAGCAGCAGCAGCAGCAGCATCCTCAACGTTTCACAATTATGCATTGTTTCTACAGTAGTTTAGTGTTTTTCAATGTACATGAATCGGTATCATTTGATTTTAAAGAATAATTGTGTGTATATATGTATATGTGCATATATGTATATGAAATATACTGCATATATATGTGATATATTTTCTACTCTATTTGTATGTGTATAGTATATATACTAGAGTCATATGTAGTCAAGAGTCATCTAATGACAGAGAAATGTTCTGAGAAATGCATCATTAGATGATTTTGTCACTGTGTAAACACCATACAGTGCACTTACACAAAACTAAATGATATAGCCTATTACTACACACTTAGGCTATATGCTATAGCCTATTGCTCCTAAACTACAAATCTGTATAGAATGTTCCTGTACTGAATACTGTAGGCAATTACATTACAGTGATAATCATTTGCATATCTAAATATAGAAAGGTATAGAAAGGTATAACAAAAATACAGTGTTGTAATCTTATGGAACCACTGTGGTATAATGCGGTTTGTCGTTGACTGAAATGTTGTTATGCAGCACATTATTGTATCTATGTGTGTGTGGTGGTGGGGGGGTATATACTTATTCTACAGTTAATTTAGCAAACATTTACCACTGAGTATATACTTTGTGCCACGTAGTCTCATAGACACTAATAATTAAAGGCATAAAAAGTCCTCTGAAGGAACTCATATCTTTTGGTGTTGATAGACTGACAACAAAAAATTACAGAGTAATTGGAGTGCTAAGCCAAGAGAACTATAGCTGAGATAGATAAGAAAATATTTCAGCAGCTCAGGAGACAATTAATTCTTCCTTTGGGGAACTCTATTATAAAAGCTTACATTAAATAGACATGGACTAAAATAAGCTCAAATTACCTTACCACTACCACCAGTCATTTCCATTGTCCCCTTTTCTGTAATATTTATTTCTGTCCAGTTCATTCCAATTTTTCTTCTAATCCATGCACACATCCAGCCTCTCTGAGCTGTCCTCTCCTATACTTGACTAACAGGATTAAAAATCTTTTGCCATAGCATAATCGGGAATGAAATATGCCTTTGTCGCTCTTCTAAACAATAGCTTGGATGTGCAGTGTATTTTCTACTCTAGAACTTTGTGGTAACTTTAGCCATTGATATATTATCTTGGTATGTTATATAATATCTCTATCCTGCTTTTTTTTCTTTTCTATCTTGGGAAACTTTCTAAAGATTATTGTAATATATTCATATGCAAATTAATCTATTTTTATTTTGTGCAGATTGTCTTTGACATTTATCTCCTTAATACTCTTCTATTCTTCTGTTTTCTGGCAAGCTGATGTCTGGTCAAATATTTTCTAAGATGTAAAAGGGGTCTTTGTATAGAGGTGGAAGGTTCATTTAGGAACCAAAAGAAATACAAAAATATCCAACCTTCCTTGTTTGGGGCATGGCCTGTCTTCAGTTATTCAATAAATGATTTCTGAGTATAGAACTGGCCGCATCATTTCCACATCCTACTGCCAAATAAACACCTGGGTCCCCTTGTGTGTAAATGGCTTCAGTGATATATTTTTGTTGTAGTATGTTAATATAATAACTTGACTGAGTAACCTAGATAGTGCCCAGCACTAGTCACACATCCTCCAATTCTGTGTGATATAACTCTGTGAATGATAAATACACAATGTCTTAGAGTTATCTAGGCTGATATCAAACCCCACTCAGGATCCAGGAGCCACTTCTCCCAGTGCCCCTTTGGGCTAGGAGTGATAAATGTTCCCTACATACGAGCCCTGAAATAATGAGCTACTACTAGAACTGTGGTTTCCCTACATCCTGCCCATACTTAATTTCTAGAAAAATTACTTGAGTTTTCAAGGACAAGAATTAGATTAACACACAGGCAAAGAGGATCATGCCACAATATCTCCTATTTAAAAAGAAAATTCTCTTGACTTTCATCCCCTTGCAAAAATCACATGTTATTCTTTTGCTCCCATTTACAGCAAAATCCTTGAATTTTTTTCATTTGAACTCACTCCGATCAAGCTTTTACTCATCTCACTCCACCAACATTAGCGACAAGGTCACCAATGAACTCAGTCTTCCCACATTCTATCAATTCACACATTGACTATTCCGTTCTTAATTTGACCTCCAGAATCCCGACTCACTTGAGTTTTTAATCCTAACCAGGTTGCTACTTCTTATTCCCTTTTTATGGTTTTTCTTCATCTTCCCAACTTTTAAAAGCCAATCCTTTCTCTATCTATTCACTCCCTAGGTGACCTCATAGAGTCCCATAGCTTCAAATCCCATCTGTACTCTGTTATCCCCCACATTTACAGCTCTGTAAACTACCTCCCCTTCTTCCATTCATCTACATATAATTTCTTAATGGACATTCCATTTAGATGTCTAATAAGCATCGCAAAACTAACTTCCCCAAAATGGAAATCTTTTTTTTTTAACCTCACTGAAAATCTGCTTCGTTTCTTAGGTAACTCCCACTACTCTCTCCTTTGCTTTGGCCAAAAATTTCAGAGCCCTTGGATTCTTTATCCTCATCTTTCTCATCCAGTGTCTATGTAAGCCTTTTCATCTCTGCCTTCAAAATGTATCCAAATCCAGCTGCTTCTTTCTACCTACACAGTTCCTCACTAGCAAGATTATAATTATTGCTCATCTGAGCCTCTGCAATGCCCTCTTAAGTATTGTCCTGAGTCTTGCTCTCACCCAGCTTCTATTTTCCATGTGGGAGGTAGAGTGCTCTTTAAGGTATAATTTATATCACGCAACTTTCTTCCTTCAAACCCTCCAGGAGCTTTCCAAGTAAAACAATCCAAGTTCCTTACTGAATTAGTTAGGACCTCTAAAGGAAAGAAACAGAACATTCAAACTGGGGTTGTATGGAAGACTTTGATAAAGGGACTGTTTACAAACTATGAGCAGAATGTGGGGGAAAACGCGGCTTATAGATCATCACCCCAAGGCTAGTAAGGAGGAGAGATTGTATCACTGTTTGTTCTGAAGGATCAAAGAAAGGAGGAGTTGGAAATGTGAGGAGAAAAAAAAGAGAGAGAGACAGTTGCAAGGAGAGAGCTGCTTGATAGTATCTGCGACCTTGAGTCAAGGACACAGACAGCCATAGCAACCCCTCAAGCAGAGAATCAGTACAATAAATTCCCAACTGCCTTCTCCCTCCTGCAGATTTCCTGCTTGTGGCTTTGCATTTCCTGCCAGGGAGCCTATGGATGCAACCTACACAGATCAGACTTCAGGGCAGAGACCAGGTGGCAAAGGTTTCAGAGGACACAGAGAGATATTGAAGACACTAATCAAGGCCACAAAGACCCTTTCTTCCCCACCTGGTCATATCTCTTAATGCTTTCCCCTTGCTCTGTTCCAGCCCCATAAGTAAGTCTGCCAGGTGTCCAGCAAGCTTGATCTGACGTAGGGCCTATATACTTACATTTCCCTCAAACCTTCCCATGGATGCTTCCAACTCATCAACCCAATCAGTCCTTGGCTAGCCCTTTCCTACATAGGCCTGTCCTAACAACCTTATCTAAACCACGCACAGGCCAATCCATCCCCGTCACTTTGACATCCCTAGCCCCCACATTATCTTCATACCCTCTTCGTGATCTAAGAAATATGCATTTATATGTTTGTTTAGTTGTGTATTCATTTATTTTTCCAACTTGTTTATTATTTGTCTCGATGAACAGCATTTAATTTTCAGAAATGAAGATACTTGCCTTGACAGTTTACTATTGGTTCCTAGAGCCTTCAAGTATATGCTCAATAATGTTTTGTTGAATAAGTGAGCTGCAAGTAATTCAATAAAAATGGAAAGAGGGTAGGGAGGGGACAGTGGTGAGAAGCACAACTGGATAAATATAAAGTTCCAGGGCTAAGCAAGATCTGGAGTTCAGACTGGACCACAAGGCTGAGTGAAGCCACTGAAAGGTGTAAACAGAGCTGCTCCACATTCAGATATACCATGTTAAAAGATCCTATGGGCTGCAGTGTGCAGAAAGGATTAGAAGGAAGTCAGATTAAAGGTAAGAGACCAGTTAGAAGAATAGTATAGAAATCCAGACAAAGACAAACAAATGGAGAGAACAGAAGAAATTTCAGCTTCCTCTCTTATAATGATGCATTCTGTTTCTCATTTTAAAGTTTATAAAATCAGATGTAGTAGCAAAAATAAATAAGCTAAAAAAGTATATTTGGTGGACAAACTCTGTGGTAGTCCTCATAATTCCCAACCTCTGATGTTCATGTCCTTCTGTGACCTTTCCCATTGAGGGTGGGTGGGGCTTGCAACTTGTTTTAAAACAACAGAGTACAGTAACAATGGTGGGATGCCACTTCTGTGATTATACTATATGAGACTGTGACCTCTGTCTGGCAAAGAGCCTCTCATCATTGCTGGCTTTGATAAAGAAAGAGCCATGGTTGGAAAGCCCACAGGGCAAGGAGCTAAGGGTAGCCTCTAGGAGCTGAGGGCACTCCCCAGTTGTCAACTAGCCCTAAACAGAGACCCCAATACTACAACAACAAGAACTGAATCCACTGACAACTATGTGAGCTTGGAAATGGACCCTTCCCTAGTCCAACCTTGAGCTAAGACCACAGCTCCAGCTCTGAAGCAGAGGACCCAGTTAAGTTATGCCTGGACTCCTCACCCATACAAATTTTTTGAAGGAAGAAATTTCTGAGAAATCAAGCTGAAGAAATTATTGAACACTGCACTTAGAAACAAAGAAATAAAAATTGTGAAAGAGAGGCTAAGGGACATACAGGACAAAGTGAGATAATTTAACACACCTTTAATCATAGTCCCAGATGGAAAGAACAGAAACAATAGTGGAAAAATAATATTGGAAAACAAAACTAAGACTATTCCAGAATTTATAAACGACTCAATTTCTCAGAATCAGAAGGTCCAAAGGAATTCAAGCAGTTGAAATAGAAAGATATCCATATCCAAATATTTATATTTAAATTATAAAACACTAAAGACAAAGAAAATAGTTTAAAAGCAGCTAGAAAGGAAAATAACACACAATGGAACAAAATTTAAAGTGATATTTCAACAACTATGCGTAGTAGAGTACAATTATCTTTAATGCACTGAAGTTAAAAAAAAAAACTGTCAACATGGAATTCCATACCCATAAAAAAAAACTCTTTTGAATAAGGGTAAAATAGTGACATTTTAGACCAAAATTATAATGAGTTTAGTAAATATGAATTAATACTAAAGGAGGAGCTAATGAATGTAATTCAACAAGAAAAAAAAAATGACCTCAAAAGGAAGATGTGAGATACTAAAAGAAACATGAAAAAAAGAGAATATAAACTCTGGTAAATACTAAATAATCACAGATTATATAAAAAAAATCTAATGATAGGGTAAATGTGTCAAGATTGAGCTAAAAGATTGAGCAAAGTTAGTATATATGTGGAAAGTAGCATTATCAATATAAAATTTTCTTTACTTGTTTGGGGAAAAGGTGAAAATAGTGATAAACTTCAAGCTTTTCTGAGTTAAATATGCACATAAACATTTCTAGAGTACCCATTAAAAACAAAGAAATAAGGCCAAGTATGGTGGCTAACACCTATAATCCCAGCATTTAGAGAGGCCAAGACAGGAGGATCACTTGATGTCAGGAGTCTCAGACCAGCCTAGACAACATAGCAAGACCTCAACTCTACAAAATAAAAAAATTAGCTGGACATGGTGGTACACGCCTGTAGTCCTCAGGGGGCTGAAGTGGGAAGATTGCTTGAACCCACGAGTTCAAGGTTGCAATGAGCTACGATCATGGCACTGCACTCTACCCTAGGTGACAGAGCAAGACCTTGTCTCTGAAAAAAATAAAAACTAAAAAGAAATAGAATAGAAATTGTGCACATAATTTCAAACTAAGAAATATTTGAAGAAAATTCATTACTGAACAAGGCAAAAGGAGTAATAAAATGAAACATTAAAAGCAATATAAGTTAAAGCACAAAATAAGAGGATACAAATAATCCAAATATATTAGGAATCACAATCAATGTAAATTCACTGAACTGTTCAGTTAAAATAGCCAGATTGCATTTTTAAAATACAAGTATATGCTGTTTATAAGATATACATCCTAAACATAAAGATAGACAAAGGATGAATTTAAACTAATAGAAACATACAAGTCAGCCAATAATAACCAAAGGCAGGTGAAACTACATCGATATCAGGGAACAAAAGACATCAAGTCAAAGGCTTTACTAAGAGATAAAGAGGATCATTACACGTTAACAAAAGGCTCAAGATATCAGAAAGATGCAATAATTCTAATATATTCTTAATAGCATAACTTCAAAATATATAAAGAGAAAATTGGCAGAAATATGAAAACAAATTGAAAATTTACTATTACAGTGAAAGATTTGAACTTCTCTTAATAGTTGATAAATGTAGCAGGAAAAAGCAGTAATAATAGGGAATATTTCAACAGCACAGTGAACAAATTTATTCTAATAGGGATCATGCATTGAGAGTGAGAATATACACTTTTTTTTTTTTATTATTTTGAGACAGAGTCTGGCTCTGTTGCCCAGGCTGGAGTGCAGTGGCGCGATCTCGGCTCACTGCAAGCTCCTCCTCCCGGGTTCACACCATTCTCCTGCCTCAGCCTCCTGAGTAGCTGGGATTACAGGCGCCCGCCACCACGTCTGGCTAATTTTTTTGTATTTTTAGTAGAGACGGAGTTTCACCATGTTAGCCAGGATGGTCTTGATCTCCTAACCTCGTGATCCACCCGCCTCAGCCTCCCAAAGTGCTGGGATTACAGGCGTGAGCCACCGTACCCAGCCCATACACGTATTTTTGAGCTCAAATGAAACATTGATGGAAATTGACCATTATCTGGACCTTATAGCAAGATTCAACAAATTTCAAAGAATCAGTATCATATTTACCACATTCTCTAACATCAATGCTATTAAGTTAGAAATGAATAAGAAAATCTCTTGTAATTAAAAGTTGTATTCTAAATAAATTGTGGGTCAAGAAAAAATTATAATATAAATTTTAAAGTATATATTATTGACTAACAAAATACTGCTTAAGAAAACATGAACAATGAAGCTAAAGTGGTAATATTTCCACGGAGCTAAAATATAAGGTAACTAGGAATATCCTGACAAAAGATTATAAGACCTTTATGAAGAAAATTATAACAATTTATATTTAAAAGGCAGTAAAGGGGATCTAATTAAATTAATAATTTATAATTTTCATAGATCGGAAAATACAATATCAAATAAATGTCCACTTTTCCAAAACTGAGCCATATGAAGGTGGTAAAAAAAATCAATGCAAGTAAATAAACTTCAGCTTCATCATTCAACCTGGGTTGATCTCAAAAAAACATCTTTTGCACAAAAGAAAATCAGATCTTAGAAAATAACATGCAGAATGATTACATTTATAAAAGTGCAAAATAAGCAAAACTAAACAATATATTGTTTAGGCATTACTTGGAAATGAGGTAACATTTTAAATAACAAAATGATTGATTTAAAATTTAAGAGAGAGTTTACCTCTGGGCGGGGGAGAATTTAAGAAAGGATATTTGTAATGTATTTCTTAGGCTGGTTAGGTGTACACAGGTGCTAGTTGTGTTTCGTTTTTCACTAAAATAAACAAGTGTATTATACATGCCAGTAATATCTGTTAAGATTATACTTCTCAAATTGAATAACTGAATTCTGTTCTGGGAGGGATGGATTTTCAGAGAGAGTAAACCCGGTGAATTCTTGAGGCATTCATCCTACTTAAGATGTTTAAAATGTTTTAACATTATCAGTGTGAATAATGTTAAAAAATGTTAAAAAGCATTGTACCTAATGATTATAGTAAAATTTTCCTTCTCGGTTTCCATGGCAAATACATTATTCCTTGCCAATTACCCATTGTATGTCATTGCCTTGCAGACATAAATGGATTCTGTCACCTTTAGATTTGGCATTTTATTTTTATCACCTGCTTAGCATCTACTTTTACTGATGATTTCTCCTGGATGCATGACTCTACATTTATCCACATTTTCAAATGGATCCTTTCCTACAGGATTCTATATTCCCCTACATCCATTAGCATATCATACTTTATTATAATTTCTCAATGCTTCTCTTCACCTACTAAACCACAGGCATTGTAAAGTGAGGAGTAAGTTTACTTTATTCTCCATTGTATTTCTGGCACGCAGCTCAGTGTTTGGCAAAGAGTACGTCTTCAACAAATGCTTGTTGAACAAATGAATGGACAAGAAAGATGCTCCCAAGTTTCATTGCAAACAGAGGTGTAATTACAGCAGCCTAAAGAATAACATGATGACTATTCCTATTTGTTTCCCTGTTTTTCAATTCCTCTACCCTTGGCACTGTACCTGTTATTTAAATGAAGGTTTTCTAGTAGAGCTATTAATGTAGATATGTCCAGCCCATTCTCAGGTTTAAAGCCCCTGTTAAAGCTTTAACTATATGTCTCAATGAATCACTCAGACTATATAATTTGAAGGAATAATTATTGCCATCTACTCTGCTGTTGATATTTTGTATTTTATTATTTAAGGGCAATTTTTACAACATATTCACCTGCTAGAATCTGATAAATGTTTCAAAAATGGGTTGTGAATGCTGCCAAGCTATTTTCATTGATGTTTTCTGAAATTTCTTTGAATAATTTGTTATTGTTTAGGGGTTATCCTTACTTGTGAAAAATAAAATTTGCAATACTTGAATTTTTGATGGTGCAGTTGTAGGCAGGTTAGTCTCAATCTTTCATTGATTTCCAGAAACCACTGTGCAGTGTGTTTTCTCCAGCTGCAGCACTATATTTAATTTTAGACCATGCCATTTTTATTATAGAAACATAGAACAGTGAGATATTGGAATAGGAAGATTCTTTCAAAGTCATCTACTTCTGCCCTCTCATTTTATTTATTACTACCCAGTCTGCCATTCCCTTTCTGAAATGATGCATGCAAAACTACACTCTATTCCTGAAGACTGATCATTTCTGGAGATGGAGGTTTTCAGTCCAGCATTAAAACAAAAAAAGTTTTAAAAGAAATTTATAGAAAATATTTACTACTAATAAAATAGTAACCTAGGATATTATGACACTGAAATTTTGACAAAATAAGATGGAAGGGCCTTTGTAGCCAGATGGAACTGTGTTCAAATGCCTGATTTGCAATAATACTAACCTAAACTAGGGGGAAGAAACTTCCCTGAAGGGGCAGATTGTGGATATTTTAGGCTTTACAATGCCTCTTTTTCTAGGTGCTCAGCTCTGTATTTGCAGCTGAAAGTAACTGTAGGCAATATATAAATAAATGAGTTTGGCTATGTTCCAATAAAACTTTGTTTATGAAAACAAGCAGCAGGGGGGATTTGGCTGACCACTGATAAACTGTAATTTTCCAGGCACAAGAGCTTGAGAAATGTATTTAAACTTGAAGCACTGTAATTGACTCTTACTTGATCATTAATACATTAACTTTCCAACCTTCACTCCCTCCCCACAACACATGTAAATTTTTCCTCTCTGGATTTAAATTTTCTCTATCGCCAGTAGCACAGTGCCAAGCCCTAGTAGGTATTCATCAATGTCTATTGAATTACTGAATGACAAATAAATAAGGGTATTCTCAGGAAAGCACAATAAAATCATAAATATAAAATAATCTTAAGTTTTGTGCACAATCATCAAAGCATTTTAAAACCTAAAGCCCCTTTCTTTCTTTACAAATTTTACATAAAACATGCACAACATTGTACATGTTCAAATATGTGACTCTCAGATTTGCATTTATAAGAATTTCAAAAAAAAAAAAAAAGAGGTTTTCTCAGTGCTTAATCTGATATTTTTCCCCAAATGAATAGGATTAGGAAATTGGGCATGTTCTAAAGAACCATCCTGATAAATTACTGATATCTGCAATCAGCTGGATTGAAATAGACTAATTAACTAGAACAAGTTTCTCGTGAAACTGTATACAGAAGGGTTATACCATAAGAAAGTTCCAAACTACTGTTGCAGGCTACAGAATTGCCACAGAATGTTTTCTGATATAAACACCTGGAAAAATATTTTTTAGGTTACCTGACATATTCTTGCTGAATTTCTCAACTGATGAGTGAAACGCTTAGAAACCAGAGGGAATAGTTTTGTACCTGAGAGAACAAACAAGACAGAGATTATTTTTTCCTCTTTCTCCCCTGGGTGGCATCTGCCAAGAACAAAAAGTGTACTTCACTTTGCAAAACTGAGCAATGTCTGCTAGGAAAAGCATAGAATGTCAAATATGAGGTTGCTACAGTAAGAGGAGGTCTGCTTATTTGTTGTTGTTGTTTGCTTTTTGAGACAGGGTCTTGCTCTGTCACTGAAAAGACCTGCTTTGTGAAACCAAATTCTCCCAAACTTGAACTTTCAGCTGTCTGTGCCTAACAGGGCAACCTTGGCAACCTTCACCAGCTGTGACAAGAACAATAGCAATAGAGAGAGATCCTGCAGCTTAGACTTTTTGTCCTTGAAGCTGTCTGTGTTATTTTTTTAGTTGTGTTTTGCTATTCTTTATTCTGCAATCCCTGAGAATTTATGAAGGACAACCCTCACATACTCATGGGTTTTTATAAACCAGGAAAATTATTTTTTTTAAATGCATCAACTAAAGAGTTCTATCCTTTTCAAAATAGTTATTCTGAGACCATAAGCTTATGCCAGTGATGGTGTCATTGTCTAGGATGTATTTGCAACTCCTCAGTTGGAATCCCTTTGGATTCTCTGCAATGCTATTTTGAACATCTTTGAAAGTAGCAGTGCTTCATCCTTTGAGAGTGTGTTTGATTTTGGATAAGCAGCCCTAAATCATTCAGAGTTAAAGCACATGAACAAGGTGAATGGCCAAGTTGCATAATACAGACAGAAATACTGGGGCTTGGGAGCTTCCTGCACTGGGAAAAAGAATATTCCAAAATGTGCAATTGCTGATTTTCCAATGTGACTGCTAGATTCACATTCGACACAACTTCAAAAATGACCACATTCTAGTAATGCTTGGAGCATTGGAATCTTCTCTAGTTTGACGCTGATTTTCTTAAAAACAGACCACTTTTAAGGAAATATCAAAATGTGTATTTCTTTTAATTAATTTTAAAATTAATTTTCTTTAGAAAAAAAATCTTAGTAGTAACCATATATCAGCCTCTATTCTATGCATTTTACAAACATTAGTTCATTAAACCACATAACAACCCTATAAGGTAGGTACTATCATTAACTTCATTTTACAAATGAGCAAACTGAAATCAAGTAACTTCCTCAAAGTCAAACAGCTAATTAGTATTGAGTTTGACTTAACCCCTACTCAGTTCAACTTGAGAGTATTTTGCATCTTTCTAGATGGTATCAATTTTGCTACTTCATGGCTCTGTCTCCTGATAAACTGGTCTATACCATGTGGATTCATGGGGATAACTTCTGTCTCCCAACTCATCTCCTCCCACCTAATCTAACTATGTCAGGTTCTGTCAAGGAGAATGGTATTTCACTCTAGATCGATATAGTATAGGAAACTGAGAGCTTCAAGACCATTAGAAGGGATAGAGGATAAAGGACAGAGAAGTTCTCCCCAAGCTTTCAGAAATTCAGGAGTTGCTGACCTGCAGGGCATGCCAGCAGCTTCCACAACTCCCTCTATACTCTAAGATTCACTTCTACCATGGTACACGTCTTTTGCTTTTTCTGGAAGAACACAAGTATGTCTTCTGCTTTTCTTCAATGTCCCAAAAGTTTCAAAAGTGTCTTTCATTGGTGGACTTTAATCAGAAACCCAGCTAGCAAGAATTCTGGAAAACATAGTTTCCATGTGTACAGCCCTTGCCTTACAAGGAAGTATGGAGGCGGGCTGAGTTGCCAACAGACAGGCATGCTGGAAGCTAAGGAAGGTTTGTTTCAAAACAATTGATATGGTGACTGTGTAGGCAGGTCAAATAATAAAAGGTCTGGAAGTGAAACTCCGTGTCAGGAAGTCGAGATTTATTAGTTACCTGCTGTGGATCAGCATCGGAATGGTGCTATAGGAGATATTAAGTTTACCACCCCCTTTCACATTTTAATATTGATTTGACTGTTAGCTTGAGATGGCCTATTGCTCCCTCTTTAAATGGATTAAGAATAGCACAACTCCTGATGTTAAGAAGGAGTGAGTAATTAGAAGGAAAAGAAAAATGGAAACATCTAAATTGGTTTTTCCCTTCCCTTATACTCTGGGTGATTTTCTTATTAAGTCACATTTTTTGAAATGATATTTCTTACATAAATAAGCACAGTAAGTGGTGAAGGGAAATGTCTATTTTCACAAGCTTTTACAGGGTTGTGAAAGTTAAGGCTTTAACTATTTATGGTTTTAATTTTAGGCTCAGATGCAGTACAATGACCTAGAAAGACTAATGCTTTATGGTATAAAGTTTAAAACATATTCAGCTGAATGACTCTGGGGAACTCCCTTTGGAGATGAAAAACAAAATCATTAGTTAAATTGCTTCCCACTCTCTCTCTTTTTTTAATAATTTTTTTAGGAAAGTCATCCACTGCAGGGCGGGGGAAATATATGGACAACATGGAACCCAAGCTTTGGTGAGCAGCCCCTAATACCTCTTCTTAATTATACTGCATGGGGCATAATGCAGGAAACATAATCTAGATAATTTAAACTCAGTGTACAGGCTAGTTACAGTGGTTACATTATCCAGTGAAATTATAGTGGCATTGAAGATGTAGGAGAACTATTTCTATTTATTTCTCCTGTAGTTTCATTTTTATTATCTTTGTGGTCATGTATAAGATTCAAGATAAAAGATCACAAAACGCTGTGGTTAAATCCATTCCCATCACTGGATAAGGGACCTTTGCAGAAAACAATAATGATCATAATTATAGTTTACAATACTTTCATGTTATGTCAATGTCCTTTACAACATTGCTAGTTCAAAGCAATGAATGTCTAAATCACCAAAAGTTCCCTTTGTCATAGGGAGTCAGATCTTAAAATTCCAAATAATATTGTGGAAAGTATAGAGTTCACCATCAAGCCAGAGGTAAAAGACCAGTTTCAGGGCAACACAGGGAGTTTCAGGAGAACTCATTTAAACAAAGAACATGCTCTTTCTATAAGAATTTATTATTTGTTTAATAAATAACAGGTACAACTGTGGTGAGATTAGTGAGCATCATGTCTCAAAACTGTAATAAGCACTTTAACATTTTTAACTCATACATCCTCCCCACAACCTCAGGATTTGGGGTAACAAAAGCCCTACTTTAGAGATGAGGAAACAGATACACAAAGGTAACCAACTGGTCCAAGGTCACATTGCACATAAGGGACAGACACAGAAACCAGCCTGATTTCAGAAGCTTGAATCACTGACACAGAGCAGAAGTGTAAGACAAAAGTTTGCATTGCATTATCATCACATTATGATCTCCACAACACCTCATTGAAACCGTTCTCTACCCGCCTCTGGGTTACTCCTCCCCTTGTTTTTGGCAATTTTAGCTCCAGCCTCAGTGTCCCTCTCTTCCATATTATTCCTCTCCTCATTACTAGTGACTTTAATGTACCTGCAGGCCATGTTTTCCAAATGTAGTCTCCAACCAGAGACATCAATATCACCTAATCCTCAGGCCCCTCTCCAGACCAACTGAATTAGAATACTGGTAGTAGGGTTTAGTAATCTGAGTTTTAGTAACTCTTCATGGGATTTTGATTCAGCTAAAGTTGGGAACCACTGCTATGGATAATCCACTTCCTTGGTGTCTTAGTTCTTGGACCTCCTCTTCTCCAAAGAACTTATCCTCAACTCAGGCTCAGCCACTTGTTCCTACACCCATAACCTATGCCTTCCCCATTGGCCCCTGTAACTTTGTGTAATGCGTGCCCTCTCTGAACACTACCTGCAACTTTCCAACTCACTCCTTCTTGTATCCTGAACTCTCTTTCTGCTCCACTGTGACCTTCAGTACATTGATTCTGACTGTTTTCATTGCCCCTCACCCTCTTCATGGTCTCTGTTTTCTCCTTATCTAGCTTAAACTTCATTGTTAATTATTTTAATCACTCTCTTGGGAAGATTCTCAACACTCTGACCCTCTCTCATGTTCCTGATGTTCCCAAATAAAACTAAAATTATAGTTAATTTTAATTCTGCCTCCCTGCACCTGTACTTGTGTAGCAGAATATGGCTGAAGAAAAACACACAAGCATACTACTATTCTCACTATAAATTCATTACCACATACCTGAATTTTCCCTGATGCGATGATTCCCGGCAATTATGTTCTGCATCCCCAGTCCATTCACTACCCGCTTGCCTAGTACTATGTTGCAGTCCTCTCCCATCGCCTTTAGCTTAAGGTCTTGTTTTATATTTCAGTGAGAAAATAGAAGCATTCAGGAGAAATTTGCATAGGATCACAATCTACTTTTTTAGCATCTGTAGTCACAGGCTCTCCCTTTTCTTCCCACGCTTCGATCTAATCCCTTTGCTTCTCCGTTAGATTGTTGGTGCCTAGATGTGTTCTATAGACCAGCAACATTGGAATCATCTGAAAAATTGTCAGACATACAGAATCACAAGCCCCTTCATTCCACCAGATAATTCATGTCCAGTTCCCATTGACCTCCATACTGCTAAATTCAATGATTAATCTTCAGTCCTCATCTTTCTTGACCTACTAGCAACATCTTACAGTTGATCAGTCCCTCCTCTCTGAAATACTTTCTTTTTTATTATTATTTTTTTTATTTTTTAAGAGGGAGTCTCTGTCTGTCATCCAGGATGGAGTGCAGTGGTGCAATATTGGCTCACTGCAATCTCTGCCTCCCAGGTTCAAGCAATTCTCCTGCCTCAGCCTCCTGAGTAGCTGGGACTACAGGTGCGTGCCACCAAGCCCCACTAATTTTTGTATTTTTAGTAGAGATAGGGTTTCACCACATTGGTCAGACTGGTCTCCAACTCCTGACCTCAGGTGATCCATCCACCTTGGCCTTCCAAAGTGCTGCGATTACAGGTGTGAGCCAGCCGCCTAGCTGAAATATTTTCTTTACTTGCCTATCAAATCTCTTTCTTAGTTTTATTCCAATGTAGTTGCTTCTTCCAAGTCTCCATTGCAGATTCCCTCTGTTCTTCCTAGCCTCTTTCAGTTGAAGTGTCTAGACTCAGTTCTTGGTCATCTTTTCCATATCCATTCATCTCCACAATGGTATCATCCAGTGCCCTGGCATTGAATACCAAGTATGCGCTGACAACTCCAAACGTATGCCTCCAACCCAAATCTCTATCCTGAACCTCAAGTGTGTCTTGATGCTCATACACCCAATAGCCATTTGATCTGTAACGGACATAGGAAACCTAGAATGTCTAAATCAAAACTCCTAAAACTTCCTCACAAACCTCCTTTACCCATAGCCTTTCCTGTGTAAGTTAGCTGCATACTCCAACCAGTTATATAACCAAAAATATGGAATAATCCTTACCAGCTCTCTTTTCTTCACACAGTCCATAAGGAAATAATTTGATTTTATCTTCGAAACGTGGCCACACCCTCACCTCTTCTCACCATCTCCACTGTTACCTTACTGGTCCAGGTCAACATCATTTTTCATGGTGATACTACAGTACTTTCCTAACTAGTCTCTCTACTTCTACTCTTGCCCTGTTACAGTTTATTATTGAAAAGCAGCCAGTCATTCCCTTAAAACACCAGTCATAGCATGCTTTTCCATGACTCAGAACTTCATAGTTGATTCTGATTTTACCCAGATGGAAGACCAAAGGCCTCACAGTGGCCTGCAAAGGGTTACATGATCTGACCCCATTGTCAATCTGACCTTTCTTACGACTCCTTCTGTTGCTTACTCTGCCCTAGCCACATGGGCTTTCTTGCTATTCTTGGAACACAGCAGACTTGCTATTGCCTGCAGCCTTCACACTAGCTGTTCCCTCTACCTAGAATGCTCTCCAGCTTAATTCAGTCACCTTTTCTAACCTACCTTGACCACCTCTAGGTTAAGATGGCAGTGTTTTTGGATCAATTCTCTTTATCCTACTCTACGTTTTTCTATTGTACTCACCACAGGCTAACATACTATATATTTTACTTATTTATCATATTTATTATTTCTCACCCTTTTTGTGTGTATTAGAATGTAAACTGTAAAAGGGCCGGGGTCTTTGGTTGATTGATGTATCCCAACTGCTTAGAACAATGCCTGGCACATCACAATAGATGTTTAAAAAATGAACAAGGACTAAGTAAAGGGATAAATGGTGTGTTTGTGTCTTATAGGTAGAACGTCACTGGGATGTAGGAAAAAGAACATTGGATTGGAAGCCAAAAGACCTGGTTTGAAATTTTGAAGTTGCTATGACTATGTTGGACAAGTCACTGAAACTTTCTCAGCTTCAGATTTTTTGTCAATCAAGAGAGAATAATAATGGTATCAGAGATTTTTGAGATTATGTTTGAGGAAATGTTTTTGAAAGTACAAAGTGCTTAATAAAGAAGGGACCATAAAATTTATCATCTAAACTGAAACACTTTTGAAAGTGAAAGAAAGAACTCTTTCTAATTATCCAGGAGGTGTCCAATGTAAACCAGGACAAAGAGTCATCCTGTATGTATCAAATCATAGTGGATAGAACTTCAGTATATGTCTCTAGAATCTTGTAATTCTCATCACGTCCACCAACACTGCCCTAGTCCAAGCCACCACCTTCTTTCACCTAGTCAACTGCAATAGCCTCCTGTTTTGTCCCCTCTTGTTGCCTATAGTGTTTTCTCCACCTCACCCTGAATGATGCACAATTATATGTAAATCAGACCAAGTCACTGCTGTGTTTCCAAAGATTCACAAGCTCTCCCTTTCACTCAGGACAAGACTCAACTACTTTGAATGGCCTACAAGGCCCATTGTATCTCTGACATTCTCTCCTCTACTTAAATGTCACCTTATCACCCTATGTGATAAAATACCAAGTCCTTCCTATCAATCATACTGCCACTGGCACTCTCTACTCTCCTTATCTGCCTCATTAGTTTTACTTTTCTCCATACTACTCGTCATCACCTAAAATTATATGCTTTGTGTAAATGTATTCATTGACTGTCTCACTCATCAGAATGTATCGATGAGAGCAAGAATGCTTCCTTTTCTGTTGCTGTATACCAGCATCTAAAATAATGTCTGGCACCTAATCAGTAATCTACATATTTGTTGAATAAATGAATATATAACAGAAATTGAAAGCATAATTAAATCCATACCAGATACAAATGAATGTGTTTAAAGCAATAACAAGTAAAGGAGGATATGTATGTGTATTTGGTACCGATGAATTCTTCCCAAAATGCTTTCTTGGTGTTTGAGGCCTCCCTTGATGCTGTTTGGTATCTGAGAAAAAGAATATTAAGTCAGCCTTAGTGGTGATGTAAAGGAGAGCTGGCAGAAAGCACGAGATGAGTCAGGTGGTGTTACATCTCTTGAATTCTTGCAGACATCTGAACAATGCAAAGTGACCCATGACATGTCCTCTTTTTAAAAGACTCCAACATATTAATTTTCCCCCTAATTGAGACTCACCATATGAACAAGCCTCTAAATACAGTTCAAAGCCACAAATTAAGAGGTAGCATAGGGATGATAGACTTCCCAATTGATCTTATAGTTTAATTAATTAATTTAACCCAAGAACAAAATCAGATCTAGTGTGTAAGGTTGTGTGCAATATGTGAGAACAAAATAAAGAAGAATGACTCTAATTTTATAACAAGAGTCCTTAAAAATATCCAATTTATAAATCTATGACTACATCTCACAAACACAACTTACTGGAAATTAAATAATATTCACTCTAAAACAATACCAAGAAAAGAAACAAGTTACATAAGATCTTTTCAACCCTATTTATTTTGCTGTGTGAACATAGACTCATTTAATTTCAGGCATGAGTGAAATAAAATATTTTAAAACTTAATTTAATACTACTGTGCACATCCCATATATAAATTGGTTTACAAAGTCCCAGAAGTTTGAAATTTTATTTAAAATCTCTCTTCTCAAAATTGACATGGGTTTTATAGTCATATACAAATAATATCTGTATTTTCACAAATATTTCTCACCTAGAGATGAAGATAACGGAATCAAAGTGGGTGAGGAAGTGAGTAAATATATAAATTGAAGGTATTTTGGGGAGTGATTTATTGAAGAGCTGCTACTTCATTTCAGACCCAAATGCTTTATTTTAAAATAAATACAGTTTTAGGAGTTTAAGGAAAATGTTTAATAAGAAAGAATTTTGAAAAGTGAACCAAAAGTCATACCAGTCAAATTTAACTGTTTCTTATATATTTTTGCAACTAAGTCACACATATATATTTTTATGCAACTAGATTACATTCCTAGATTTAGATCTGTAAGATGTGCTGGAAAGCAAGCATTATACTCTTTTTTTTTTTTTTCTTGGCTTAATATCTAGAAAATTTCCATATATAATAGTGTTGCAGGACTTTTTCCTAGTTCAGCTAAAGATGGGGTTATTTTGTTCCATGACCACAAAAATTCAGGCTTGCAGATGATTTGAATGGTGAGTAAGACAGGGTTTTATTGGGTGACAAGGAAGAAAAAGGGGAAACAGGAACTCTCTCAGGGCCAGAGTCCCTGGAGAGCGCTACTCGCCTGCAACTTGAATCCCAGGTTCCACACATGAAGAGGAAGGACCAGGCTCCTCCCTGCTGCAAACTTCCTGAGGCTCCACCTCAGTGGGCAAGCTGGTTGGAGTTTCTCCAGGGACTCCCTCCCACCTGGCTGTCCCATTATAGTTCAATGGAATAGTTTCACGAGGAATTTGGTGATATGTATATACATGTACATTATATATACAGTAAAGTTTTAAACTGTGAACAGATGACCCTGCTGTTCTACCAAGACGGTATAAAGATAACATCTGAAGCATAATAATCAAATGAAACTTAAATTAATAATTAATAATTTGATGTTTTTATTAAGAAATAATTTGTTTTATAATTCATAGTAATCAAAATAAATGGCTAGCAGTTTAAAAATAATATAATCAGGTAAATGTAGTTATGGTTTAAAACAAAGAAGAAAGAAGCTGTCATTAATCTTGTAAATATAGATAAAGTATTTTTCTATTGTAAATGAAGATTGGCCTTAATAAATAACTGATACGCATGATTCTCAAAAGAAAGAACTTGTATCAACTAATCTTATACTAAATCCATGATTTTCCAATATTTATTTGACTTGTGTCTTACTGCCCTACCTATCAGGCCAAAACTCAGTTTTCGAGAAGTATATTTGAATCCAGTTCATCTTACAGGATTCATTAGGAATCTGCAGCACTTAAAATGTTTTTGGTTCCTTATTGAGATTTATAGTCAGGATGGATAAATATTTATAATCACTTTGAAATTTCTTTAGACTAAAATTATTTCAGTCAAGATCTCTCCAGTGCACAAAATGTGGGCCCTTGAAGAGCTACGTGTATCTTAGTGGACACAGAACTCTTTCTTGAAAAATCTTTGAATTCTCTCACAGGAGAATCTAGCAGAATATCTAGTAATGACTATTATTTGTTTTCATGCTCACTCTTAGAAAATGCATCTGAAGTCATTGAAAGCACCCGTGGAGCTCACAGTAGGGAAATGACCTCTCATTCACCATTTGTTCAATTGGGTTCCTGAGTTCTCATTTCAGATGTCAACCTAGCCTTCCACTGGGCTGAATATCAGAGTGTATGGTTCCTCCTCTAATCAGCCATATCAAATTCCTGCAGGCTAGGAACTTGCAGAAAGTGTGACCTTGAACTCTCACTACTTGACTGTGATCACAAGTGAAGCAGCAAGAAATATGGTTTATTGTATGTGTGGCCTACATTATATGTCCACTTTCTTCTAGATATTCTGTACTCTCTTCCTTTGATTAATAATACAAAAAACTTTATACCAGCGCACTACTCCAAGTCTTCCCATATACCAACTAATTTAGCCTCATAATAAAACTATGAGGTGAATGATTTTATTACCCTCACTTTATAGATAGAGCCAGGGAAATGAAGTAATTTGTCCAATGGCACATAGCCAGGAAGTGGCAAAGTTGGGCTCCCAACTCAGGCCTGCTGTCTGCAGCCCGTGCTCCTGACCCTCACACTGTACCACACAGAACTAGCCTTGTACTTGCTCCAGAATATGTAGGTTGCCCTTCAAAACTGTGCCTTTCTGTAGCTTTGCTTTGGCATTGAGCCACCTATTGTATTGTAGGCCATTTGAAGATGTAGCCTGAAAAACCTCATCATTAGACTCACTGAAAAATAGTACTCTGAACATAGTTTACTGAATCACACCATGTACCTTTTAGGAAATTTCTCTCTAATATGTCAGAAACAAATAAAAACTTATGCTCCTTATCGTATGGATGCCATTAGTCTCATTCTCATAATCTGTTGTGTTTATCTCGTTATCCAGCCACTGGTAGAAGCTCCAAACCTAATTTTTGTTCCACCTCTAGCCCCCATCTTTGCTCTTGACAAACATTCTTTCCTTTGACTGAACTTGAGTCAGCCTCCTCTGAACTCACTTTTTACACGCCTTACTCAGCACAGTGCTAAATCCTCCTAGCAATCCCTGAGGTCACAACTATTATAATCCCCTTTTAGATATGAGGACCAAGCGAGGATAGATTACTTATGTGCAGTCTCCTGGATAGTGAATGTGGAAATCAGCTGGCTACAGAGTTGATGTTCTCAACTGCCACACCCTGGGGATTCTGCAGTGGAGAGCAGAGAATGCAAGCTAAGCAGGATTGTTTCTAGAAAGAGGAAATTCCTGTGTACAGAATAATGTCAAAGGTTAGGTAGAAGCAGTCCCCATGATGCATACAAGTTGAGGCCCACTCTTAGGTTTTGAAGCATTATATGGATTTCGATAGTGTCCAGGGTGTCCCAGAGAAGCACTTTAGTCCTTGGGTCACTTCACCTGTGAATCTCAATTTTCTCACCACTAAAATGACTATAATTCTGGTTGCTGTTTATCTCCCTACAGGAACTTTGGGAGGATACATGACACACCACCGTCTAGGAAAACTTCCTGGCCCCTAAGAGATGAGCATAATCATTACCCCTGCTATTGTGTGCCATTATTATGCTAATAATACCGTTATTGGCTTCAGGCCAAAGGAAGAATCTATATGTTTATTCAAAGAGCATACAGCCTAAATGAAAATGGGAACTTGCTTCTTCATATTTATTTTTAAGCGTATTCACATTTGGAGATTATGTTTTAAAAGTACATCGCATTTTAACAGCAAGTAAAGGAATCATTTCATTGCTCCTCAGTCAAACAGCAATGATTATACAATTACCGTTTTTCTCCATCTGAAATTACCACTACAAATGCGCTCCTTTATTCATGCATTTAATTCTTAGCTTTTCAGCTGCCATTTGAAACACTTGGATTTTGCTATGCGTTCACAATGCTGTGTTCATCCATCTAGAATTACTACTTTTTCCAAAACTGGGAAAACTTGTCCAAAAAAAAAAAAAAAATGCCAAGGACACATACGTAACTCTGATTGGACTCTCATGATATGTGCATGTCTGGTGCTAAGACCAAAAAGTCACTTAATGACCAGGAACAAGGACTAGAGTAAGACTGGTGATCATTGGAGACCTGGCTGCAGCCCCCTCCTGTTGGTGGTGAATGGGGAGTGCTAAGCAGGATGCTGCCAGGCCCCTCATTCAGGAACCTTGTGGGTGGATTGATGAACCTTCTGGGAAGGATGCTGTCTTACATAAAGTCAGCGTCAAATAAAACACGATGCTTGCCAGGCGCAGTGGGTCGTGCCTGTAATCCCAGCACTTTGGGAGACCAAGGCACGTAGATTCCCTGAGGTCAGGAGTTTGAGACCAGCTTAGCCAGCATGGTGAAACCCCATCTCCACTAAAAATACAAAATTGGTTGGGTGTGGTGGTGCACGCCTGTAATCGCAGCTACTCGGGAGGCTGAGGCAGGAGAATCACTTGAACCCGAGAGGCAGAGGTTGTAGTGGGCCAAGATCGTGCCATTGCACTCCAGCCTGGGCAACAAGAGCAAAACTCTATCTGGAAAAAAAAAAAAAGCTCTTCATAAATCATGTGAAGTAAGGATGCCACCATTTCCAGTAACGTGCAGGGTGAAATCATCAAATGTTCAAAGAACTCTCGGGCTTGCCTCTCTCCTCTTTTTTTCGGCCTTTTTGATTCTGGCCCTTTGACTTCCCTCCTTCTCCTTGATTGAAGTTATGATACCTAACTCCTTCCCCCATATTTCTTCCAAATACGCACACTGTGAAGGACCTGGTAACCTCATATTTATAGACTAATAGGCCCAATTAAATTTGGACTAAAATCAATTCATACCAGAGTATTATCTCAGCTTCAATTCAAGTTCCCTGAAGAAATCCCTGTAACACACTTCCACATCTTAAAAGGTATATTTTTCTAGGTAACTGCGAAGAGGTAGATATCTTGGGAAAATGGTATGCAGAAATCTGATATTAGGGAACACACACTAGAAGGCCACCCCCCAAAGAAAATCTGATTGACGATTTATGAATGACAAAGACGGATGGCTGGATGGTCACAATCAAACTAGCAGCACTTAGAGACACGGTGCTCTCCCAGGAATCCAGTCTAGACTCTTGCGACTGAGGAATAATTACGTTTCAAAAATTGCAAAGAATGAAAGAGCCTATTCTATTGATTTGTCCTTCTCCCACCCCCACCCCCATGCCTCAGAACCAGATCCTGCCTTGCCCATAGCAAAAGAGTAGCTTATGCTCCTTCCCCCATCACAGCTAACCTCTTTGCTCCCTCTGTCAGCTTTCCACATCATAGATGATGAATACTTTTTAATATTGCATATTTATCGTGTTTATGATTGTGTTTTGGGGACTGAACTCCCTTTCTCTAATAATAGGAAATAGAACCTAATGACATCAACATTTCATATCTACCTGCTGTATGGAAGTTTATGAGAAGAAAGAATGTTCCCACAAAGAGTATTTTCTGCTGAATAGGAGTATTATTAAAAATACCCCCATTATTAGGTTTATTGAGCAATTCTGTCCAGCTGTGTAAGGGACTCAAAGACAGATAAAAGGCAGGGTTCCTTTCCTCAAAGAATTCACAGTTTTGAGAATACTGTTCAGCCCACCAGAGATGACAAGTAAATACTATCAGCTAGTTATCTTCAAAGACATGATCCATTTAAGAGAAAGAGGAAGATGGGTGTCAGTGTACCCAAGGAAAAGAAAAAAAGGTCAAATTGCATTTGCATTTGCCTGAATTCTCTGAATGATGCAAACCAGAACAGAGTGTGTCTTGAGTTACCCAAGTAAGTGCTACTCTAGGTCTCTGAATGTTTAACCATTTTTAAACAATTGGAATAAAAAATAATATAGACATCTATATCCAGGCATAAATCTGGGGGTTTTTTTATGGCAAACATATTCTCACACAAATAGCTAAAAGGAAGACTGGAGAGTATAATATACATTTCAGGCCAGGTGTGGTGGTTCATGTTTGTAATCCCCGCACTTTGGGAGGCCGAGGTGGGAGGATTACCTGAGGTCAGGAGTTCAAGACCAGCCTAGCCAAAATGACAAAACCCCGTCCCTACTAAAAACACAAAAATTAGCCAAGCATGGTGGCATGCACCTGTAATCCAAGCTACTCGGGAGGCTGAGGCAGGAGAATCATTTGAACCTGGAAGGCAGAGGTTGCAGTGAGCTGAGATCACGCCACTGCACTCCAGTCTGGACAACAGAGCAAGACTCCGTCTCAAAAAATAATAATAAACAAAATATACTTCATGAGTACATATGTGTAACTTCTTCATAATACCAATATTTATAATATGAAAGGAGACAATATTTCCTGGACATTGCCTATGTAATGTAAAGTTGCTGACTCACTCAAATTCCAAGCTGGTCCAGAACTATCACTTGGAATATACATTTTCCTAGAACTCTGTGTACCTTCTAAGCATACATAGTTCTCATGAATTTTATTTTTTTAGGTTTTCTGGAACGTAAATCTCCTAAAATTATTTTCTTTAATGTGTGTCATGGATCCTTGGGAATATGTGCCTAGAAATACATAGAAACATAGTGATCTTGTAGACACAGATAGCTAAGGTTTTGCTACAAGAATTGATGTTGTAGAGTCTCAGAGTAACCTTATTTTAGGAAATTATATTTTAAAAATCCATGTCTCTTTTACAGACTTTATATCAGATCCTAAACATCTGTATACAAAACAAAATTTTCATCCAATTACCTGAACATATTTAGAATGGATCTCTGGAATTATTTAATGTACCTGAATGCTAAGGCGTAAGACATTGTTATATGTCTGTAAAATATCCACCTTTTTACCCTTTCAAAGAGCTTTGTGCTTACCCCAGTGTGCTGCTTCTCCTCCCACTCCTTCTCTTTCCTTTCTTTTGCATCCACTTTAGAAAAAAATACACTATTTTCGAATAGTTGATTGAAGGCCACTGACCCAGCTTTAACCACAGGGCATGGAGGTCAATAGAACTGGCAAAACAAGCTTGAGAGGAGGACTGCAGAACAAGTTTCTTACTTCAGACTCTACACATTTGGTCATGTAAAAAGTGAATCCGAGAAGCTGTAGAAAAGCTGTAGAACGAAAAGCAGGTGTCACTGCTTCTGTCTAGCATGGTCTCTGATTCACTGAATTGTGAGCGGCGTAGAATGCTCCCACCAGGGTGAAATGAAAAGTGAAAAGGGCCAGAAAGAAGGCCACATTCAACAGCAAATAATACCTGGCAGTGAGTAGGATGGTCAGGATGGCTTGTGTTGGCACACAGTCGTTGCACACTCAGCAGATATCCACAAATCACCTGTGAAACAGCACCAGCACATGTAAGAGCCTGCTTCTCAGGCAATGATTCAAACTCTTTAGAGCAGCCTGGAGTTCCTCTCTGGAAAATCACGATTTCACATCTATAGACATATACGACACTGTAGTGTCACAAACTAAAATGTAATGGTGATTTGTCAGAGTGTACAACTTTTTTACCTACTGCAAGATGAAAGGATTAAAGTTATGTTCTCTTCAAAATAGGCAGCATCTTAAAATGCGCACAAGTTTCAGGGGGGAAGAATTGCAGTGCTACAGAAGCATCCCTTTGGGCTTATCAGATACCCTTCTCCACTATGATTTATATTAAATATAAATGTAAAGGTTAAAAAATAACTGGCCACCTGGGTGCAAGTAGGCTCTTGATATTCAGTGACCTATTTAATGCTTTTTAAGTAGAACTTTTTACTTCTGCTAAATCTTCTGAGCTTAAATCTTTAGTTCAAATGAACGTTTTCATTTTGGTATGTAAATTATCTTTTCCATGTGGATTATTTTACTTGCTCAGCCAATTTTTTTTTCATTTGATACTGTTTCTAAGACAGATTTTACATATCAAGTCACTTACATAATATTTGATAGGATGTCTGGTTATTAAAATGAAATATTAGATACCAATGCATGATTTATATAATAATAGCCTCATTCTAAATGCAGCTCCATTTAGAGTCACACAATTTGAAAACATTCTCTATACCTCAGATGTGGCTAGCATCAGCTCGAATCTTGTTTTAGATTAGAAATTTCCACTGTAATATGGAAAATCCATGATTGCTTATAATACTTCTCCTCACAAGCACCATTATAATAGGTTCTTTACATATTAGTGCATTGCATATTATTATAACTCATTCATTCAGCATTAAAAACACATTTATTGAGTATCATCGACACCAAGTACTAACTTAGTCCCTGGGAGACAAAGATGATCAAGACATGTTTCTTATCCTCATGGAACTCACAATGGAGTAGGCAAAAATATAAATAGGAATTGCTACAAAATAATATAAAGGCTATAATGTAACATATATCTGAATATAATACAATAGCATATAGCTATATACAAAGCATGGTGCTATAACAAAGACAGATCAATTCTTCATGGTTGGGAGTACATAAGGAAGTAATATTATTCAAGATGAATTCTTACAAAAAGAATGTGAGTTCAACGGTAGGCCTGTTATCTGTTGATATCATTTAATAAAAATCACTGAAGACTAAAGAAAATGCTAAAAGTAACTTCAGTCATTTTATTTCCTCACTAATTTAGGGAGATTTTTTTGGAATCTCATCCCCTGTCCTAGGCCGCTGCCTTTGATCCACTATAACACAGCATTCCTTTAGATCTCCTGGTTCCATTCTCACTGACTTTCCTATTTATAGAAATAATTGTCAGTGCCAGTTGTAGAAACTATTTCCTGCTAAAGTTGGAATGACAATATTTCACTCATCTTAGGTAAGGGATGCTCCTTTCCAAATTATTTAGATAGGCTTTTTTTAATGCCTTAGGAGCAATTTTTTAAAACTGAGCCTACTGGAAATCTTCAAGGAGGTGTGAGCTTGGGAAAAGCAATAGTGCAGAAAAACAAAGTCACTGGATGAAGGAATCCCTCCACACCTCACGTGGGCCATATAGTGTTTATATGGAGAAAGAGAAAACTGTCACCATTTATTTTATGTGGTTTAAAACTTTATGTGAAAGATGATGATGCAATCTACCAAACTTTTATAAAATCTTTGGGTTTTCATCTTGGTGCATATGCGATCAAAAAATAAGAAATAGGATGAGTACAGTGGCTCATGCCTGTAATCCCAGCACTTTAGGAGGCTGAGACAGATGGATCACTTGAGACCACAAGTTCAAGACCAGCCTTGGTAACATGACAAAACCTTGTCTCTACAAAACAAGAATGAAAATAAATAAATAAATAAATAAATAAATAAACCATTGACTTTTAAAAAATGGAAAATAATTTAATCCAGTATTCTCATATTTAAAAATAGAAAATACAAACCCAGATTGATAAAATGTCCTGGAAGAGATGACCCAGATAATTGTATGTATGGAATTAGAGAGAGAATTAGACCTCAAGTCCTAAGTTTTAGTAGAATGTTATTTCTCCCTCTCCTTTTTAACATAAGATCCAGTTCTGATCCCTTCATCACGTCTTGCATCACTTAAATTAAAAGGTGATTGTTTTTTCCCATTCTTCATTGTGTGCCCAAATAATATTGTTTGGCAAAGGGCTCAAGCAAAAATTAGTTGCATCCCTGAAAGCAAGCTGCAATGCATGGATGACAGGACCAGCAGGGAATGAGTGCCCTGTTATTTCAGCATCTTGCAGAAAGGCTACAGAGGGACTACTTGACCTGAGGCAACATGTTTATCCCCACTATCACTCACATTCTCCCTCTATCAATGGCAAGCAACAAGAGGCAAGCCCCACAGAGATTTAGTCTCCTTGTAGATCTCTCTTTTTAATAGAGCAAGTATGAGGTAGGGGATAGAGGGCACATAAGCATATCTAGTTCAGGCTCCAAGTAGCTGAGCTCAGGTGCTGACTCTTTTGGGTAGTCCTGAGAAATGATGGCTTCCAATGCTTGGAGAACTTAGGGGATCCCCAGTCCCATGAGAAGTTGAGTGGGTACAGCCTCTTCCCTAGGAGGCAAAGGACTCATCCAGTCCTAGGGAGCTCACCAGAGGACAATCTAAAAGGAATTCATCAGACAATGCTACTGGCCTCCCACTAAATGAACTTCAAATGAGTGCAAGAGTTTCAATAATCCCGTAACTGTATAGATTTCAATGAGAAAATGATAATAGTTATCAGGTTTTAGTGTCAGATATTGTGTGTGCTAATACTTTACATATACAGTATAACCTTTAATCCTCACATCTACCCTGAAGGCAGATGTTGCTTCCTCCACGTTACAGATCAGAAAACTGAGGTTATTTGCCCAAAGATTACTAGTAATGTAGCTGAAATTCAAATTCAGATCTATGTTCTTTCTACTACAGGCTATTTGTTTGCATTTACAATAATATCTTATTTTACCTATGAAATAAAATAACAGAATCTCAAAATATTAGCTCTGAAATCAGTACTTTCAAGCCTATAATGTGCTTTTGAATCAAGTGAACACAAATTACAATACAGATGCTGATTCAACAGATCTTGGATGGGGCCTGAGAGTCTGCATTTCTAACACATTCCCAGGTCAAGCTGATGCTGCTTATCCAGACAACACACTTTGAGTAGCAATGCATAAAGTATTTTATGCATCACCGACTCCTTTTCATCCTATGGGATTTTAAATTACAGAAAATCAGACATATTATAGTTAAGAAAATAAAAAAATAGTATCCTAGTTCTATTAAACAAATAGCATCTTTTCTCAGAAGCAGTCCTATCCCATTAGAATAATATCGTGTACACCATTAAGCTCTTTGGAGAAAATATATAAGTATAAAAGTGTCAAGGGAGACATCTTCTCATTGGCCATTGTCAACCTAGAGCACTCACCTTTGCTCCTCATCTCCAGGAGAGACTTTTACTCCAACACCCTGTCAAGATTGTGACAATTGCATTTACAACGTTGAGGTGAGGATGCTCTTCACATGTCCTTTGATAACACAGATAAGTTGAGCTACAATATCTTTGAGTGCAGTTGTATTTTGTGTTTATTGGGCTCAACAGAAGAGGAAAATGAACAAGAGTCTCATTTGCGAGAGTCTTGGAAGCTTCGCCTGCCAACCCCCAGCCTCAGCCTCTGCACAGCAAATTGCTCATTAATGTGAGGAGCTCCAATAATCAATCCCCAGAACCTGTTCTATACTCAGCTGAAGAATGATGAGATAAAGGAAGCATATGTAACTGGAAGCAAGTGGGAAGCAAGCCCTGATAAATTGCACTGAGACTGAAACAGAATAAACAGAATACTGCATCTGACCAGAAGGGAAGAAAGGGCCATGCAAATTCATTGGGAAGCAAAGAATAACTAAAAGCAAGCCAACAAAGAAAGTCACAGACCCCTGTGGAGTCCCACCTTTGTGATTGTCATCACAGGTCATGTGTGAGATGAGACAGGCAAAAAGTTAAGGAGTTGTGTTGTTTCTGTGCTTCTTTTAGGATTGCAGCAAGTCATAAAGAAACCCGTCAGGTCCTCTGGGAACTCTTTGCTTTGATGGTATGAGTTGGTGCCACTCTTCTCTAAGACAGAAGAACTTTTATGGTCAATTGAACTAAGCATACTAGGAAAATACCCTGCCAGTGAGATGTGTAACTCTCTCTGTAGGTGGCTGCAGATAGTCACCATAATAAATGCCATATATTCATAAACATGAAATAGGAATATCAACAAATATTCATGAATGCCTTCTTTGTCCCAGACATTTTTCTGAGTACTAGAGATACAGCAACAAACCAAAAACAAACATTTTCCTTGATGAAGCTTAGATGCTGGAGGAGGAAGAGACAACCACCAGCAGTAACAAAAAACATATACATACACACACACACACACACACATAATATACACATACAAACATATATACATATATAAAAAGCATATATGTATATATAAAATGTATACATATGTATATGCTTTTTTATATATAAATATATACAATGTCTGGTTGTAAGCACTATACATATGCATATATATTAAAAGCATATATACATGTATACATTTTATATATATGTATATGCTTTTTATATATATAAAATATCTGGCTGTAAGTGCTATGAAGAAAACAAATCAAGATAAGAAGAAAGAAACTGATGGGAAATGCTCTTTTATATAAGGTGTCTGGGGAGGGGGTCTTCGTGAGGAAGCAACATTTGATTAGAGGCTTGAATTAATTGAGTAAAAGGAGAGAAAAAAGTTAGACTCAAAGGATTGTATTTGCATTCTTAAAAACACATTACAACCTGCTCTCAACTGGTTTTGAACAAAGTCTCAGCGAAAATTGCTTAGAAGCCCAAGGCCAAAGTTCTTGAACCTGTTGTTTTGAGCTACTAGTTACAGAATGCCTGTTACGGGTGGAGCACTGTGATAAGTGCATCACATACCTCATGTCTCTAATCCACACAAGTCTATAAGGGAGATATTATGTTTCCCATTTTACAAATGAGATAACTGAGACTCACAGAGTTTAAGGAATCAGCCCACGATACTCGAAACAAAGTGACAAGCTTGGATTCACTCTGGGGTCTTTACCCACTTGCCCTTAACCTCCACACCTACTCCCTCATTTTGAATGCCTCTGTGCCACTGAGTTTCAAAGTCATCTTAATCTTCACTTTGATAATAACCCGAAATAACCTGTTAGACATCCTTCTCTTTCTCTCTCCTCCTTCATGTTCGCTCTAAAGTGAATCTCGACTCTGAGCTTTTCCACGTAGTCGTGACTCGGTTACACTGGGCAGCAGCAGGACAGTGCCGGCCAGCAACGGCCTGGATCAAGTTTCTGGCCGAGCAGGAGAGACAGCAGCTCAGGAGAAGGGTGAGGCTCATAAGAACCAGCTGGCAACATTGACCAAGATAGTGAATTCCATGTAGAAATAAATCAGGGAATAAAGGATGTAGCCGGCAAGATGCAAAGCCCAGACAGGTAGAAATATTTAGGGCAGTGTCAGTAAGTACTGGAAATGTCAAGGGGAGTGCTGACCATCCAGAGTTACTTTTTTGTTCCCCATTCATATTTTGTGAGTATTGTTAGCCTCAGCCAAGCGCTGTGAAGTGTCACTCAGAAAGCAGAGGATTTTACGGAATCACTTCCCCTAGCTGGGACAAGAAGCACGTGCCAAGAGAACTGAGGTGACATTCGTCATTCACCTGAGCTGATTCCAGAGAACCTCTTTAACCTATGCAACTAAGCATTCTTACATGTTCAAACTCATTTTTATGTCCAACAAATAAAAGTTCAGATGAGAAAAACCTAACAAGGAGCCTATACCATTTACAGTGGTTTTATAGTCACCATTGTCATTGACATGAAATATAAATCACCAACTTGACATCATACATGCTCTTTGCATTTGGAACAAGAAAAGAAATCAAATGAAGGGCACAGAAATCACCCTGTAAGCTTATATCAAGTGGGGAAAACAATAATAACATCAGTTTTATTCTTAACCTTAAAGACATCTGGTTGGAAACGACACGGAGGTCTAAGCAACATTGATCTGTTCAACTTAAGTTTCTTTTTATATGTGAGGACTCTGGAAAAATAAAATATAAAAAGTGCTTAGTGCTATAACTCGAGTAAGACCAAGAGATCTTTGATTGTGTTAGTGGAAACAGTAATCAGACTATAAGAACTCCTAATGAAATATAGTATATAATATACTTCCAAATTCCAGAAATTAGAAAAAAGAAAGCCTGTAAAGAAAATGAGACTGCACTGCCTAAAACACATAGGGAAGTCTTTTATCAAGTATTTTGATTTTCTCTTTTATACTTTAAATTTGAAGAATATTTTAAATGTTATTTTTATAATAACATATTTACCTAATGACTGACAGAAGAGTCAGTATATTTGATGAATTTTCCAGCTATAATAATTTCTCTGATATCATTTTCTCTCTATACTCCTGTCCAGCACTAGTCAGTAAGACATCAGCACAAAAGAAAACTGAGAACTCAGATGATAAGAATGAAATATGTACCAAGCGCTTCAAAAAGCAAAATAAATATCCAGATAGACAAGCTTTGGTAACTTCTACCAAAAACAGTGTCAGCAATAAAGATATATGCATTCAGCAATGGAATCCCAGTAGGACTCAGCAGTAATTGGGAACCAGGCATGTGAAAAGAGTCCATTTTTAGGCAAGGAAAACCAGTAACAAAAATAATACTCGATACTGAATCCAAGGGACTGAGCTCCAGGGAACCCTTATATGTTTCCTTGTATCACAGAGTCCTGTTGTAGATGAGCTGAGCCTACTGATGAATAACCAGCCAGCTGTGAACATGCACATAGAGTTCATTGAACAAGGGCACCCAGCCAAGGGAATGAAAGGGATTAAAGCCAGCCCAGATTTCACCTGCCAAGTCACATGTTCTGTGTGGCTCTGGATGCACCTGGAGGAAGGGATACCTTTATCTGGTCCCCACAATCAGCCCTCTCACCAAGTCGTGAACTGATGGAACTGCAGCCACTTAAAGAATCGCCTCTTCTTTTGAGAAATGTCTGTTCATATCCTTTGCCCACTTTTTGATGGGGTTGTTTTTTTTCTTGTATATTTGTTTGAGTTCTTTGTAGATTCTGGATATTAGCCCTTTGTCAGATGAGTACATTGCAAAAATTTTCTCCCATTCTGTAGGTTGCCTGTTCACTCTGATGGTAGTTTCTTTTGCTGTGCAGAAGCTCTTTAGTTTAATTAGATCCCATTTGTCAATTTTGGCTTTTGCTGCCGTTGCTTTTGGTGTTTTAGACATGAAGTCCTTGCCCATGCCTATGTCCTGAATGGTACTACCTAGATTTTCTTCTAGGGTTTTTATGGTATTAGGTCTAACATTTAAGTCTCA
>NW_016813121.1:1181224-1186778 GCF_001698545.2 Rhinopithecus bieti | reverse complement strand
TATAATAATAATAATAAAAAAATAAAAAAAAAAAGAATCGCCTCTTTCTAATTCCCACAAAGGAGCCAGTTGGGCCGGCAGGGGGCTGGTAAAGGAAACCAGATATTCATATCCACAATGGAAAGGTGGTGGTAAAGAGGGAAAGGAATGGAGATGGGATAAAAGGAAAGAGTCAGAGGGAAGAGTGAAGTCAAGATATTAAATGTAGAATTTAATAAAATAAGTTTACTTCATGATTTCTTCTAGCAACTACCTTGTATTCAAGGAGTCTCTTAAAACTGGTGTTCAGTTGAAAATGAAAATTTGAATTTAATAACTACATTAGTTAAAAATTAAGCTTAGCTATGAGTAACAGAAATCTACAAAATAGTAACTTTTTTTTATTTTTATTTTTTTAAAGACAGGGTCTTACTCTGTGGCCAGGCTGAAGTGCAGTGATGCAATCCTACGTCACTGCAGCCTCACACTCCTGGGCTCAAGCAATCCTCCCACCTCAGCCCCCCAAGTAACTGGGGCTCAGACATGCACCACCATGCCTGGCTAGTTTCTTTTCTTTCTTTCTTTCTTTTTTTTTTTAGACAAGGTGTCTTGCTATGCTGCGCAGGTTGGTCTCAAATTCCTGGTCTCCACCTCGGCCTCCCAAAGTGCCGGGATTATAGGCATGAGCCTATTTTGCTGCCAGAATAGCAACTTAAACAAAATAAAAATATATTCTTCCCTCAAGTAAAAGTTTGAATGTGGACAGACCAAGGTTGGCATAGTGACTCCTCTTCTGAAACCCAGTGTGATTCTTGGCAGCCAGCTACAGAAGATGTCCTTGTCTTCATGGTCCAAGAAGGGGATGAAGTCATTGTGTTCCTATTTTAAGGACAGGAATAAAAGGAGTGGTAAAGGGCTCATGCCACTGTCTCTTAAAGAAATTTCCCAGAAGTTGCTATACTATGTTTCAATTAATAGGGCATTGTCTAGGGCTTAGTCACATGGCCACACCTAGCTGCAAAAGAGGATGGGAAATATTGTCTTATTTCAAGTGGCCTTAAGTACAGCTGAAAATTAAGGGTAGCAAGAGGGAGAGACTGGATATTTGGGTAGGAGATTAATAGTCTTTAATAGAGAGACAAAAGCTGATTTTTAAAAACAAAGTCAAAGGATAAGATCATTTAATTAACAAAAGATAAATATAAGTGGATAGCAAATAGGAGGGTGAATGTGTAATGCACTATTAACCAAAAGTGTAAAACAAAGAAAAGAAATGGCTCTTTCTCCTATCAAATTAACTCTTAAAAAGAAAAAAATGCTGAATAATTTATAGAAAAGTGTCAGAGTTAATAATAACTATCTTGAAGCAGTGGTATTACAAATTTATTTTTGTCATAAGAGCATATTTTATATTTAGAGTAGTGACAATACTGTTTTCTTTAAATGTTAGCCAGTTGTTTTGCTTTGTTTTTTTTGTTGTTGTTGTTTTTTGTTGTTTTTTTTTTTTAATCGATGTCTCTTTGTTTAGCTGTTGTTGCAGACAGCTTCAGTCCTTGTCTCAGCAGCCTAAACTGACAGTGTGGTAAATGGAATTAGACTTCAATGATCACCTTTTCTTCCTTCCTCTTTCTATAATCTCAGCAATAATCAGCAGAATCTATTTAGCTGTTCTCAAGAGGTTCCCAATTTCCTTATCTCATCCTTTTCTTTAACACTTGGGTGGCAGCCATCATTCTCTTAAGAATGGAATTTTACCTTTTTTAAACCTATATGTCTATCCATGAGCTAATTCTTTACACAATGTGTACTTGTTTGTCCAGACTTATCTCTTTCTGACATTCTTCTCTAATACAACTGTATGGGTAGATCTTTGTAAGTGTTGTGGAGCAAAGCAGTAGACATTGGTAAGGGATAGGCATGTTTATGAGAAACAACCAATTCTGTGGACAGGATCGTGAATGCAAATGTTGGTTGAATCCATATCCAATATTAGATGATAATTTCAACTTTGATCTTGAACTCTTCTTTCTCTTCTGGGATACAGATTCATGCATCCAACATTTTCATTTGATGGAAATTAAGTATCTCAGAATGTATCCAATTCAGAATACAATGCTTAATTTCCCTCACTCTGCATATAATTGCTAATTCCCAGGTTTCCGCATCTGGACCCCCACCCTACAGTTAATGAAATCACAAGCCACACAATCAACTCAGGTAAAAATCTAAATCACCATCGTATATACAAACACATTTTCTGCCTTCGCTAGCTCCATCCTATCCTCAGTAAGTTATATTTGACCCACTTTCAAATTATATCCCAAATCCAATCTCTTCGTATGTGTCTTGTGCTACCTTTGGTCCAAGCCACTATCATTTCTTGTTCAGTTACCTCACTAGCAGTCTGTTAGTCAGCTTAGGCTGACTGCTGAAACAATCAATATTTGAACTTCCAGCTTAACACAGTAAAGGATTATTTCTAACAGGGAGGCTCTGCTCCATACATTCATTCAGGGACCAGGTTCCTTCAAGCAGTGACACCACCATCACCTAAGTCCTCAAAGTGCAGCACAATCACATGTAGGGTTGAGGTCCTATAGTGGCCTCCCTCATTTCCACCCACATTCCTTTGGCCAGAAGTCAATCCCGTGACTCTACCTAATTGCAAGGCAAACTCAACAACATAGCCTTTCTGTCTGACCAGGAGGAAAATAAAACATGTTTTGGTGAAAATCCAGCATTGTTTTTGTCAGACATATATCCTGTTTCGACAACAGAATGTCTTTTGGAAAAATTAAAAATCACAACCTAACACTGCCCTGTTTAAAGCCTTTTAATAGTTGTCTTCTGCGATTACACAAAATGCAAACTTCTTACCCTGATTACAAAATCCTACATGATCTGACACTTCCTTTTATTTATAATTTTCTCCCCTGTCTAAGAACACTCATGGCCCGGGGCTTTGGTAAAAACCAGTCTCTCTGCTAGAACTCTCTTCTTTCATATCTTTAGATATTTAAACTCCTTCTTATCATTCTGATTTCCTAATTGTCAGCTCCTCAAAGAGGCTGTCCATAATCAACTGATTGAAAGTACTCTCCTTACATAATCAATGGCTCACTCTCTAATTACTATATTTTGTTTATAGCATTTATTATTATGAAACTATCTTATATATTGTTTTATTTTTATTATTTTCTGAAGCCCTTCACTCTGTTAAGAGCAGGGATCTGCTATGTTTTGTTTTCCATCAAATTCTTCATTAGAACAGTGACTGATATATGACAGGCTTAAAATTATCAGTTCAATTTGTTGAATGATTGAATACCTATTTTAGTTGAATGTGAGTTTGGGTTCAATGTCTCTAAAAGAACCCAAAATAATGGTGCTTATGATCAAAGCTTATTTCTCTCTCAAGTAAATAATTTGGGTATAAGAAGCCCAAATTCAAGCAGTCCCAGGCAATTATACTGTCTTCACAGGGCCAAACTCCCAGATCCCTTCAACCTCATTGCTTGGCTATCACTAGGGGTTTGGTCTAATCTAACTAGTTCACTATGGTTCACACCTCATCCGCATTCCAGCCAGCAGGTGGGAGAAAATAGGATCCAAACTTCTTTATCCAGGACTCAGAAGCTGAACACATCATTTTCTCTTACATCTCATTGCCCAGAATTTAGTCATGTGATTACACCTAGCAGTTAGAGTACATGAAAATTTCAAAGTTAACCTATGTAACCATTTTAGCATTGTACCAAGATAAAAACTGGAGTTCTGTTATTGTAGAAGAAGGAATGATATACTGGGAGAAAACTAACAGTCTCTTCCATAGTATTTGAAGTGATTTTTTTTCTACTTAGAATTTTATAAGAGAAAAAGTCCATTGAAAAGAATTGAATCCACAGTAATGAACGACCACCATAGCATCTGGAATAGCTAAATATGTCTATAGCTAGCCAACTACAAATATTGTGCAAATATTCTAACAATACCAATCCTTTTCTTTTAATTATCCATAATATCCTAGCAAAAATGGCATAGGGCAATATCTGACTTATTTCTTACTCAACTTTTTTGGTACTTGATTGTCCTGGTTCTTGCCTCTTACTCCAAGATCCCACACCATTTTATTTCCCCAGGTTGATCTGGATTTTTTTCCCCTAGTTTAGAGTTAATAGACTAATTGCAAAGAACTCAATTTCAGGTTGGATCTTTAAAATGCACAAGCATTCTATCTTTACTATATTAACTTTACCAATAGCATTTCTATTGATTTAGCTGTTCTTGTTCTCCTTAGAAATATACTAATATGCACAAAATGAAAATTCAAAAAGGGTGGCTTTCTAGTGCAAACATGAAATTTCTTAGGTCCAAATGTCTGTGAATGCCCTCTGTAGCTGCTATTGGAGGTTTAAAAAAATTCCTAGGATTTTGTGTGGAAAATATAACATCTGTGTTGAGTGTAAGATAGAAAACATGTACTTAGAAGCCCTTTCTTCTACTGATTTTCCCCCTCTCCTCTTGGCAGATCATCTTCCTAGAGCCATCCATACCCCAACCACCTCTAGGCTCTACTGCTTCACCAACTTAAGTTTGACGTTATGCCTGGAGATGAAATTCTGCTCAACTGCAGTTTAAATTTTTCTATTTTTTGTACACTTTTTCATGGTTACAACTATATGATTCATCATCTTGCTACTGGGATTTTTTTTCTGTGAGGGTCTTTAGCACTATCAGGATAGAAATCAATTGCGGGTATGTCTGTCTTCAAGAAAGTATGATGAAATCCCCAGAAATATTTCAAACTTCCAGTAACTCTACATAAGAGACATATATACTGTACATTCATTTGGCAATTGTAAGATTTCAAATCTTTTTTCTCCAGCGAATGTCTCAATTTATTTGAGTTTGAGGAAATTTATAAAAGTATGTGCATAGTAGAATCAAGTGTTTTCTTCAAGATGGTTCATGAGCTAAAAGGGTTATGGGATACTTAAAGAAGGAATAGTAAAGAAAACATTTCAAGACTAGCATGAGGTGGTTGATAGTGTCTTTGTGTTTTTGAGCATCTACCTATTTAGTAATACACATGCTTTGTATATGTGAGAGCCATTGTCCATTTCACTGATCATGCATGTTCATCACCCTGACTTTTGTTATTTAGACTGTGTAGGGTGACTGATGATGCTTTCAATTCTAAACCAGTTTAAAACATGACCTTGAGCAATTTACTTACCTTCTTTGTGGCACGGGAATTTTGAAAGGAATGACTGATTCTTTTACTCTGATTCTTTCAAAACATAGTGGTTGTTTTGCCCAAAAGTAGTGTTATTGAAAAAAAAATAAATTAAATTTTGAAAATATAATTATGTTTTAGATACAAAATATAATCAGATTTTGCTTTGCCCAAAAGTAGTATTAGTGGAAAAAAGATACGAATTAAATTTTGAAAAATATAATCATGTTTAGATACAAAGTTAACCACTATATGTTACTTTATATTATAGTTGTAGTTTAGAGAATGGATCTCTAAAAGACAAATAAACAACTTGATTTTTTTTTTTTTTTTTTTTTT
>NW_016813121.1:1155751-1180864 GCF_001698545.2 Rhinopithecus bieti | reverse complement strand
GCCAGGATGGTCTCGATCTCCTGACCTCGTGATCCGCCCGTCTCGGCCTCCCAAAGTGCTGGGATTACAGGCTTGAGCCACCGCGCCCGGCCAACAACTTGATTTTATTTAAATGAAGATCTTATTAAACCAGAGAATTCCTTTAAAAGAATAACTGAGAAGTACCATCCCAGGAAGATGTAAATATAAAGTTGTTTTATTTTTCTCTAATTATTTTCTCCAACTCAAGCTTTAACATCTTGGACAGATTCTATAACTTCAGGTGAAAAACTTTTTAGTTATTACAATTCAGCCTGTTTCACAATAAGTCGTCAATTTCCTGGTCCATTAGCCATTATCAACTAGCCTTGTAGGCAGAGGCATGTTATATTCCTCCGGTTCTAACACCTTAGAGTGTATGTGTGTGTGTGTTTGTGTGTGTGTGCATGTGTGTGTGTGAACTGGGGGTGGGAAAGAAAGTTTGGTTCAGGGCTTCCTGTTTCTGCCCCCTCTTCTAGGTCTAGCTCTTTCATAATTGGGAATGGAGATAAGAGGGGCAGATCTTCCTAATCAACTGCTTATTTATAGGTGGTAGGGAGAGAGCCTTTTCTTGCTCTGGCTCAGAATGGCCCATCCTGCTGCTGGAAGCCTCAGCAGTTGTGGTAGTCTTCGCCTGGATGACAGGAGTGGTTTGCTGAGGATTCCTTCAAAAAGGGTCAGCAATGCCAATGCTTGGATTCTGGGGTAGGGTATAACCTCATTTGGCCAGTTTCCACCTAGGCAATATGTGTCCTGCCTCCTCCATTAACATTTCTGCTCCTTCACTGAAACTAGAGGGACTGCTAAGGTCCTTTCCCATCTACTGAGAGAGCCACAGGGACCCAGAGGAGAATATCAGCATCCTCTTATCCTGAGCCACACTACACAGTCCCTTCTCACTCTGCCAATGTCAGGTCTCCAGCAGCCTTCAGCACTTTCTGGGACTGGCAGACCAGAAGCAGCCATCAGTCTTTGTTCACACTCACAGCGTCAGGGCATGCACACACACCACACTCTCTCAAGAAAACTCTCACCATGCACTGGATGATAACACTGAAACAGAATTCAGATTCTGCAGCTCAGAAATCTTTCAGCAGTGTGTATAAAGGATTCTTACAGTATCACCACCCAGTCCACCTTCACTCCCCCAAAATTCCTCACTTTCTTTTTTGCGCTGAGACACTCAATGGTTTCTTTCAGCCTTTGTTACTGATTTTATGAAGTTAGGGGTGTTCTCAGGTACTTTGTGCTTCTTTGTCCCAGTAAGGGGCAATGCTGAGGCAATGCAAAAAGTCCTAGTCTATGTTTATAATAAAGATGGTAATTATAAATGTCAAGCACTGTAATTTATTATCAAATGTATTACAAATGAAATAGCATTACGAAGAAACTAATTTCCAGGTGTGTCTTTTAGTTTTCATTCTTTTTCAGCTTCAGTGTTCTTATATGGAAAAAAAAAAAAAAAATCTGTCTTCTATATTCTATGAGTCTCTTCTACCACCTGAGAGCCTTTTGGAACTTTCCACCATTTTCTTCCGAGTTGATGTAACCACCATTAATCTGTGAAAGATGCTTAGGACTTTCAATGCCAACCAATAATTTTTCTCTCTACCCAGGAATTGTCAGCATCTTGAAGTGATCTCCATAAAGAATTTTCTTATACTTTGTCATAAACTTGAATTCTGACTACACCTCAATAATGGTTAATATTACAATATAAACCTAATACATAAATCAACATACCTTGCAATGTAAAAAAAATGCTGATGAAATAAATATGTCACTTTCTTAAATAAATAAGTGCTTAAAGATTTAACATCAGCTTTTACAATCCATATTGACAAGCATTTTGGAGAGCCTGAGGCAACCCTCTTTATGGCTTTACTTTTTAAAGCAGAGAAGTAGTAAAAAGCCTGTGACATTTAATTAGGTTTCTTTTCCATGGAATTACCACTGTAGACCTCTCAACATGCATGGTTAATCACTACCTCAGGCAGACATATTTTATTGCCCCAAATTTGAAATGAATTCTAATAAAGTTTCAGGAAGTAGCTTTGGAGAAATTTGAAAAAGTTGATGAAAGAGGAGAGGAGAAAGAACATTATGATAAATAATGTATTATTTTCATGCTCCCTTTTGACTGATTTACACAGTACTCGCTCTTTCATTTCTTCTTTCTTTATTGATTTACTTGACTGTATTAATCAAGGTTCTCCAGAAGAAAAGAACCAATAGGAGATGGTACAAATATAGATAGATACATACATACATACATACACACATAGACTCTATTATATATAAAATCTTTTATATATTTTAATTATAATAACATTATATTAATACTAATTAGAGAGAGAAAGATTAACTATAAAGAACTTCTCACATGATCCTGGAGATTGAGAGGTCCCATAGTATGTCTTCTGGAAGATGAATACCTAGGAGGGACAATGGTGTAAGTTGAAGTCCAAGTATAGGAGAAAATGATGTCCAAGCTCAAAAACATTCAGTCAGAGAGAGCAAATTCTCCCTTCCCTTGCCTTTTGTTTTACTCTCGCCTCTACCGGGTTGGATAAGACCCATCCATGTTGAGGAGAGCAATCTGCTGTACTCAGTATACTAATTCAAATGCGAGTCTCATCCAGAATCACCTTCACAGACATGCCCAGAACAACATTTAACCAAACACCTGCACATCCTGCAGCCTAGTCAAGTTGACACATGAAGTTAATTGCCACAATAACAGTAAGAAAACACTTAAATGGCTGCTAAAACAAACACAAAACATACTGGTAAAGAAAACAAAAAGATTCTATCATCCATGCAGGTATTTTGTGTACATAATACCAAACATAAGGATAGTTGAATGTATTTTGCAAATTAACTAAATTTTCCCACTGTTATTCATATTTTTGGTATGGCATAGCCAGATCATTGGACAATAACAAACATGAGAGAAAAAAAATCACTATTATGTTAACACTTGTGCATCACATATATTCAGAAATAGAGTCCAGCAGTCTGGATACAGTGTGCCAATATCTACCTCAGAGATAACCTGCATCAGAATTGCCTAGATGCTTGTTAAAAGAGCAAGTTTCTGAACTCCAACTCGATCTACAGAAAAATGTCTAGAGAAGGGACATGAGAATCTACATTTTAACAACCTCTGCAGCATCAGCCTCCTCCAGCATTCTTCAGTTTCAGCATCTCTGCTCATAGACTTTTTCTTTGAAATAACTGGAGCCTTGAAATGAGAAGTGGTTAGAAAATAATTTGGGCTCTCTTTGTTTTTGTTCACTGGCCCCACTACTTACAGTGATAGTGCTTTTCAAAGGGGTTTCAACTTCTACTTTTACCTACACCAGTCTAACCCAGAATATATACTATTTTCCCCATTGTGAATCAATGACTTTATCTTACCAAGCACTAGTTTGCCCCGAAAGTGCAAAACCTTTACTCAAAATTCAATCATTTTCTTTCTCTGAGTTTTTACCAGAGTGAAAAAATAAGTTATGACATAAAAGAGAAACACATTGTTTCAGTTTCTGGAAATGAGGATTGGGATTGCAAGTCACCCAAATCAAAAGAAGTTAGTGTGAGATACTTGTCCTCATTAGAGGAAATAAATACGACTTTTTCTTGGCGTGCAAAGTGATATTCCGTGAAACTCATTTTATAGTGCTCCCCATTGGGATACTGTCATTATAAACAGAATATTATTTAATCCTCATGAAAACACTATGAGATTAGTACTACTGTTGAATTCCCAGTTTACAGATGAGGAAAACTGAAGCATAGAAAGCTAAGTGCCCGGCACAAAGTGACACAACCAATATGAGGTAGGGCCAGGACTGGACCCAGCACCCAAACAGAATGACAGAAACTCAAGTTTTTAACAAATCCAAACTGTAAAATTGGGGATAAATTAGCTTTTAGCAGTGATGGTCACTCAGAACTAGAGATGACTGTCTAAGATGACTTTAAGAGAGATTCTCAGTCTCATCTTGAGCAATCACATGGGGAAGCGAGGCAAAAGATAGAAAAGCTAGACGAAAAAGAACATTTTAAAGATTATTCGGAGGAAGAGGAGGGAGAAATAGGAGTTGCTCAGCATTTCCACTGAAATTCAAGTCACCAAAATTTCTCATTTTGCGCTCTGTGCTGTTCTTGGAACAAAGCCTTGCAGATAATATTTTTTAATGTATGGTTCAATGAATTACATTATTTGACAAGACGAAGGGTTTATTTTACCTCATATTATCTCCCTACTATTATTACAGTTCATCAATTATTGATCCCAATAATAATGTCACTAATTCTTATTCATTTGAATTATTAAATGTCTGAAAAAGAAAACATTCAAGGAAGGTATGAAGAAAGGTAATCGTGAAACTGAGGAAATGGAAATATGGTTGGTAACAATGAAAAGCATGTAGAGAGGAGAGCATTAAAAAGCAAGTGTAACTATTTTGGCATTTAGGTTTGGGGGAAGCAATGGTCAAAGATACCAAAAGTCTTGTAATGCATTGGCAGAGTCTGGTTTTACAGAATTTTCCCACTCAAAATGTCATAACCTGTCGAACTGAGAACTTCTGGCCCGGAATTACAGGACAAGCCATCGTAGGTTTTTCTAATTTCAGAAACTTACCCTCCACTGGGATGGGATTTGGTGGGGGATGGAATGGGGTGTGAATTGCTTCTTTTCTAGATCAAGAAAGTGTCTATTGTCTAGTTGAGTGAAGGATTTGTTTTCTGCTTTGGTTTTCCAGATCTACTGCCTTTTGTCCCTTGAGCAAAACCCCACTACCATCATCACAGATGCTGCAGGGCAGTGGCTAATAACTCTAATCAAATCATCAATTCTCTATTCTCTTCTTTATCAGCCTCAGAGCAACATTTGACACAATTGATCATTCCCTCCACTTGAAACACTTGTGTCACTTGACTTCTTGTTGCCACATTTTTCCAATTATTTTTCTACCTCCCTGGATGCTGCTTCTCAGTCTGCTTCATTGAATCCTCCTCCACTATCCACCTTCTAAATATTGAATTGCTCCAAGGTTTAGTCCAAGGGTCTCTTTGACATTTCTCAGCATTTACTCCCTAGATCTCATCCAGTCTCCTGGCTGTCTATACATTAATGATTCCTAGAATTCATCTCTAGCCCTGTCTTCCTGGGGCTCTGGAAACACATGTTTAAATGCCTACTTGACATCAGAACTTAGATGTCAACTCTACTGGGCATCTCAAATTTAACATGTGCAAAATAAAATTATTGGTTCCTGACATCCTCAGAGCCCTTTCCATGACTATTCCTCATAAAGTCTTTACCAACTCAGTCAATGTCATCACTGCCCATGGAGTTGCCAAGGCTCAAAACCTGGCATCCCTTACTCCCTTCCTCCAACTTCATTGCACTGTGTCACACAAAGTCCTATATGGAAAAAGAATCCACAGTAAATGACCCAAAAGAAGAGTTGTGATGTAAAGAAATAGTAATAAAGGAGTTGGAAGAAGCAGCATAGAGATTAGAAACAAATAGGAAATTGCTGAAACTTTAGTGCTTGAGGGAGAAAGTGAGACAGCCTCACCAGAGCCCAAGAGCTGCCCTTGGGTAAGGAGTAGTAGATTTACATAGTGGCTTATGTACAGAAGATAGGTGGCTTATCTAGAAGAGATGCAGCCATTGTAGGATACACTGCCTGAAAAAGGAAGAAGGGAAAATAAATACTCTGGATTTTTTTTTCTCCCCTTGCTCTCCAGTCTCCTGTTAGTTCTTCCCTTTGACATTTAGGTTTGGGGGACGCAATGGTCAAGGATACCAAAAGTCTTGTAACGCATTGGCAGAGTCCGGTTTTACAGAATTCTCCTACTCAAAATGTCATAACCTGTCCAACTGGACATAACCTGTCCAAAGCTAGCTGGGGACCAGAGTGCAAGGAACCTTCGGGAATATATTTTCCAGGGGAGAAACTGGGAATGGATCCAAGAACAGTAAGCAAGTGTCGACCACAAGCACTAATCATTCTTTGACTTTATTTTTATAAACAGATACTTGCTGTTATTGTTGATGATGTTGAATATTTATCTTCTCTATTAGGTCATGAGCTTTACTAAGAAGATGTGTTTTGCCAATTTTGTTCTCTCCTGTATGTCTGGTGCCTAAAACAGTGCCCAACACACTGCACTGTGAATAAATATTTATAAGTGAGGAGCAGGAGAAGGGGTAGATTTTAACCAAAAATATTTAGAACATATTCTTCTATCCAAAGTCTCAATGAGGATGTTATTGCTTTTCAAAACCCCTTAATATCTTAAAATCATATGGTTATATCTTACCAAGAGAGGAGACTACACATCTCTTAGAATGATGGATATTTAGGGAGTGGATACTAAGATTCAGGAGGGAGGGCTATAAATGATGCCATACAAGAGAGTAAAAAAAAAAAATGTAGACTCACAAGGAGTCAGTAGCTTACAAAGGCTATCATGATTTAAAGAACCAAAAGAGTTTCTAGCAGAACTGAAAGAATGTATTTTTCTAACACATTCTCTTTATTATTTATATGGCAATGTATAGCAAGAAAAAATTAGCTTAAACTGGAAAACTGTTTCTAAAGGGTTTCATCAAGGTGATTCCATTATTTAGGGGAAGATAGGAAAAAAAATGAACACTCAAATGAGAAATAAGACTCTGCTTTTATGAACAGAAATATACAACATAATATGCCCTCCCTCTGTGCTGTGTTTGTTCAAGTTACAGAGGGCTAACAGACACAGGTTTGAACTAAACTAATGAATTCTCCATCCTGTGGAGGTGTTTTGAGTAGCTCCATATGGCAATGGACACCTTGAGTAGGTGAAGCAAGAGGTAAACAGTGTCTCTTCTGCTGGTCCATTATATCACAAAGTGAATAAATGATAAAAACAAAACACCAAAATATTAGCTAATAAAGGAAGATGACATTATATCAATGTCTACAACCAGGAAAGTCCTAGAGGGGAAAGAAGTGCTTTACACATCCAGTGAAGAGCAATGGCGGTAGTGCCAAGATCCTGATTATCTCCTACTAAACTCACTGCTTTTGGTCAGATTTTATAAATGTTAATCAGTTATTAATGACCTCCTAAAAACAGCTGAAAACAAACACATTTATATAAATTTAATAGCAAGTTATTACAAATTCCTCCCCAAAACATTGGAGATATTAACTTTAGATACCAGCCCTGACATTTCTCATGCCAAACCATAGCCAAGGGCTATGATGTATAATGTTGTAATGTCATGAATTAGAAGAGAAGGTCAGAAGGGAGCGAGGAAGAAAGGAAAAAAGGAAGGATGGACTTTGTCAAGAAAATCTAAAAGAAGCCAAAAGAAAAAAAAAATAAGACCAGGTATGGTGGCTCATGCCTGTAATCCCAACATTTTGGAGGCCGAGACAGAAGGAGCACCTGAGGCCAGAAGTTTGCAACCAGCCTGGGCAACATAGTGATACCCTGTCCCTACAAAAAAATAAAAATAAAAAAATTATCCAGGGTGTGGTAGTCCTAGCTATTCAAGAGGCCAAGAGAGAAGGACCGCTTGAACCAGGAGGTCAAGGATACAGTGAGCTATGATCACACTGCTGCACTCCAGCCTGGGCAACAGAGCAAGACGCTGTCTCACAAAAAGGAAAAAAGAAAGACTGAAAGAAAGAAGAGGAAGACAAAAACAAAATTGGGAAGAGATAGAAGAATGAAATGGATTGCAGAAGGAAATCAGACCAATGAAGAAAGAAATGAATGAGATTAAGATGTCTGAGTTCTATCTGCAGTTGGTTGATGGTGTGAGATTTAGAGTGGGAGGAGAAAATGGCTAGCGTTCTTCCACTGAAGTCTTTAAACACAGTGATTGTTGATGTGGCAGAGTGAGCTTGTTACTGACAATCCAGTTGTTTCTAATCCAAAGAATGCCAGAAATGAATCCCGTGCCTCTGGTTTTATTTGTTTATTGTTTTCTGAGGTGATCATGGAATAGCCTGTCCTAAAGAAAAGATGTTACAAATATTTGGGATCAGAAAACCAGGTGCTATTCAGTTTCCTTTGTTCTACTTAGCTTCCAGGACTTACTTTCAAACAGAATACATACTTTGAGGGAAAGATAAAGATAAGATAAAGCTGAAAGATAAATAAAAATTTGATTAACACAGAAGGAGAATAGCTCCTTGAAATGAAAAAGAGTGTATAACTCCACGCCCCAACCAAGTTATAAGTGCCTGACTAAAATTTGGAATGAGTCTATATGTCTTCACATGGCCTGTGTATGTACATCCAAGCCTATGCAATACATGTCAATGTGTGACTGTGCAATTCGCTTGACCTCACCCTGACTTTTTAGCTACTCCTGTAGCCTCACTGTCAAGATCTCAATAGGTCCCTCTACTCAAAGGAAGAAATCCTCAAAACAAAGAAAGCTGTTATTTTCTGGTGTTAGATCAGAGAAGTTAATACTAGGTAAGATCTTACAAACCATTTAATGTAAAATTCCAGATATAAAAATTGAAGGTCAAAAAAGTTAAGTAACTGCTTCTTTCCCATTTGGCCAGAAGGAAGTAGATCATTTTTTCTTGGAGGAGATATTGAGCCAGATCCTCCCATTGCAATAGCTGTGTTTCCCATGTGGAGAGATGACCCACTATTTATATTCTAAGGAATAGTGTGTATTTTTGGTTCTGATGTGATAAATGCAATGCCTGCCAGTGCTACAAGGCAGCCAACACCAGAACCTAGCAGGGTTAAGGTTTACAGAGTTCAGTTACTCATCCATATTGCCACTGTTAACCTCTTGGCCCAGTCAGTTCATTGTTAGTGCTTGTTTATTCATCTATAAAAAAGGGGGGAGATAGTATCACTGGCTCATTTCAAGGAATCCAAGACATGAAATAATAAAGAATGAAAATGGCATAGTAATTGAGTTTGAACTATAAGCTAATGAATCATCATTAGACAATTGAGGGTAACAAAAATATTTGTCATATGGCTTATAGTAATTATTTTCTTAGTTAGTTTTAAAACCCTGACATCAAAATCAAAGAAAGTACTGCATCTTAATACTAGAAAATTAAAATCTTTGAATTTTTATTCAATATTAATAGTGTTTTGAGCATATAACTTTTGTCTCTACTTTAGATATATTAAGAAAATGTGCATTGCATTCTTAGTGGTTTATGATGATATCATGTGAACAAAACCTTTCAATTTCCCCATTTTAGGTTAGCATTTGGTATTTATATACTAATCTACATCATATCATATGAAGAAAATGTTTAACCTAACATTTCTCAGAGATTGGAGAACTGGCATGACTTTGCAGAATCTATAGTCTCTAGGTGTTTGATGTGTATTCTCTCTGGTATTTAAACTACCTCAAACTACAATAATAACTTTTATCTCAGGATTACAGCTCACTTCTAGATTTCTTTTGACCATCCTGACTAAAGTAGCATTAAGTCCATATATTAGTGTGAACAAATCATTCAAAACATCATTTGTAGTTTTAATTTTAGTAAATATATATTATTACCCACTGTATACCTGGTAACCTGTTAAGTAGTTTGATATTTCATTTATCCAATATTCCTGAGAGGCTTTTTAAATGAGCAAACCGTTATGTCTTTTCTATTTACATAATTATTATTATTTCATTATTCCATAACGTAATCTCTTCAAACGAATCATTAGCCACCTACAGTTTTACATCTACTCTCAAAGAAGAATTTTATTAAAATGAATATTTCACAATTGTAGTTAGTAGGAAAGATATGGGCCCTAGGTAGCTGAATTTATAGTCATGGCATAATTAGATACAACCAAAAGATTTGGTGACTTACATTTGTCATTTCTGCTAAAAACCATGACATTCCTTAAGAAAACATTGGTAGAAACCATGATGAAATCTCAATAAGATGCGTTAGTGAGAGGGGGTGACTTCCAGCCCAAAATAGATTGACAAAGAGTGGCATGAGGGAAACTGACTTAGCTCTCAGGCTCCTTTGGGCATTATGTTCAGAAGGACCCCCACAATGGGGTAATATCATATTTATATCAGCTGATCCATTCACTAGAGTCCATTCATTGCAGAGGCCATGTGGAGCAGAATCAGCTCTCTTTCCTGGAGGCATTAGTCAATGCACATGACACTTGAGTTGGAATCATGACTTTGAGTTCTAAGCAGGGAAAGGGAGACAAAATCCCAGTTCATGGGCAAGAACTGGAGGGTGAGGGACAGACTGAGAATTGATTGACGGCCATTGGAGAGTTCAGTGCTCACCCCAATAGTAATAGTAACTGAGCATTTGGAGCACCATGTTGTAAGACCATGTTATAGATCCTAGTTTTCTTTTAGCTGAGTCCCTCTATAGACTCATCATGGAGGTTCCGGTCTGCCTTTTGGGGCTATGGTTCCAGTGACAACTCAGTTTTCACAGCCTTTGCAGTGTTTTGGGGTCTGCTTTGTGTGTGGGCTACTCAGAGGCCAATCCATAGCTTGGGCAGTATTCTATACTGTAACTCTTCTCAAACGTTTTACAGTGTTAATTCTAATCAATTTCATGTAAGGGTTACTAAGCATCGACCCATATAAAGGTTTAAAGAAACCCTTTCTCCAGCTTCCTCCTCTCCAAAATCCTCCCCTTCTAACTAGTTGGGAGTCCAGGTTTCCCCTACAGTCTGCTGACACCATCCTGGCTACAGGGGATTCTGAAAGCTGTGTGCTACCTTGCCACGGGTGAAATTAGAAGTCCAGGCTCCCTGCTCAACCTTTTTCAGCAGCAGAGGGGAATAGAGGCAGGCATGTTTTTTTTTCATGATGTTTGGCTGGAATACAGTGACTATTGTCAAAAATATTGGTATCCTGCTGGACCAGTTATTTTCTGGTCCTTTGGTGATAGAGAGCAAACTTTTAACAGGACTTTTTGGCTGTGCCTTTTGGCAATTCTAAGTCATGGGCTTCTCCAGTACCGAGCCTAGGGGGTATGGAAGGCAAAGAGAAAACAGGGCATTCATCCTGTGCTGTTAAAATCCCTGGCTCCTTAGTCTCTCTACTCTCTTCATTCCTCCTTTCACAGTTTCTTCTTCTTGTCTCTCGTATTATGGCCAGGGTTTTATAAGTATATTTAGTGGGAGATAGAGAATGAAATGAGTCTTTTCCATCTTGCATAAAACCAGAAGTCTCACACTATTTATTATAATCATTAACAAAGCGCATTCTACACAGTGGTTGTGCGTCTGGGACCCTGGACTAATGTAAAATAATACCAAGACCATTTGGCTGCAGAATCTCAGGAAATTTTACTGGCCTCATGAGGAGGCAAACAGTCTTCTACTGAGAAAAGTTTTCTCTGTTCCAAGGTACAGTCATTTCCAAAATCCCTTCCCACCAGTTCCACTTGGCCACTAGAGACTTGTAGCTCCATCCAAGATTTGAAAATAGGTTCGTTTCAGACGGTGTTCTATGTGGAAAGAACAAAATGCAGGCATTCTGCTGATGTATACCATTTAAAATGGTCCTACTTTGGAAAACAAAGATGGGAGGAAGCATGTCAGAGTTGACATTTCCTGTCTGTTTACTAAACTGACTTATGATGAAGTTTCTGCATGAGTAATAATTATATCTCAATAAACAATAATACAGTAAATTCAAAATAACTCTATAAGTGGTGTCCTAAAAAGTGAAGGTCTCACTACTGTAAAGTTAGTGAAATGATGAGAGTGAGCCTTCTGTGGAAAACTGCCAATCCCCTTATATCCAAAATGTGCAAAATACAGAAATGTCACTGCAGGGATTTCACCATAACTACCACTTATCTAACACCAATATTGTGTCAAGATATACACTAAGGATTTTATCCTGGGAAGAAGATTTTGCTATTCACCTTCTATAAATGGAGAAATTGGGTTTTAGGGAAACTAAGAAATCTGCCCACATCGTGTAGTCTGAATATAGAGGTGCAAAAAGAGAAAATGAGAAGATCTAGCTTCCAAACACTTTAATCAGTACTCCATCCTGCACCACCCCTCAAAAGAACCAGAGTATATGGCTCATGGTCTAATACGAGGCTCCATCTCTTGAATATGTGTAAAGTTTGCAATATGGCTCATGCTGAGTGAGACTGATCAGACAAGTGGAAATGATTCCAGCTTGGAGGGCAAGGAAAAGACTGAGGCTTGGCAGACTCTCTCTCTAGCAGCAGGAAAACACCCTTGAATAGTCTTCACTGTGTGCAATGACAGCTGTGAACTGGCCTAACTGAAACTACACCACAGCTTGCTTTTTATTTTTTGATTTAACTAATATTCATTAAACTTTTAGTGTGTGTAGTCACTCTTGGAATGGCTGGGACTCCACAGCTCTCATAGAGATCCAACCTGAATTGAATAAGACAGAGTACATTTGTGAGATCCTGGACTTCTGTGAAGTATTTCAACTTTATTTGGAATCTTCATTTCTTATTCTTGGCTTCTTTTCACACTGTGAAGCCAGGCACAGATTGACAGATAGGAGAAAAATTGACGGACCCCCAGGGACCCAACACACAACAAGCAACAAGCAACAAGCAATAGAGTCCAGCAAGCTGCTAGCTTAGTGGGGGACACAGTTGTCCTGACAGGCTGTCTGATCATGGCCTCAGGAGGGACTGGTGGCAAGCCATAGACCGACTGCTAGCAACAAGAAAAAGTGTAGAAAGGAGCTCAGGTTGAGAGATGCAGTTACAGAAATTACTGTGCTTGGAAACAATTAGACAAGAGTTCAGTGACGTGATCGAGGACATTATTCCAGTATTTCCCAAGCCTTTACCATGTGTGATGTGTCTATGTATTAATAGTGCACATTGGGGATACAGTAATAACTAAATTTCCTCAGCAATCAAACTAATAGAAAATTTCCTTCCTTTGGGCTCCACTAGTTCCAAGTAGTCATATAGAATTTATAATTTATCATAGTAGGCTACATGTAACAAGTATTTGCATACTTTTCTTACTCTTCAGAGCTAGCTTATTGAAAGCACAGGCAGTTTTCATTTCTCTTTGCTACTCCCAATATAGAACCAAGAATAATATTTAGTTCATAGTAACAATAAAGTTTGCTGAATTAAACTATAGACACAAACTTAGTCTAAGCAACCATCATCATCTCTCTACTAAGCCACTGCAAACCAGCTCTTGACTAGTCAGTCCCTGGACGTCAATTAGTGGCCCATTTCAATTCATACTCTTTACTGCAGCCAGAATGGTATATAACAGGTAAAACCTACCATGTTTTTGCCTATATCCTTCAATGACTTTGACTTACGATAAAATTAAAACACCTTCACATGATCTACAAAGCCCAGTATTTTTCAAACAACTCATCATCTCCAGCCACATTCTATGACTGTTTCCACATTGCTGTCAAAAGTCTATCCATTCATTTATGCGTGTGTGTGTGTGAGATGGCTGCATTTTCTTCCTAGTTCTTCTACTTCAAATTCTCTATTTTACCACCTTTTCACATCATTTCTTGTGCATGAAATAATTCTTCCCCATCTTCTCACCACTTCACGTCTTAACTCAAATGGCATTTCCATTGGCCTCCCCTAATGTAAATTATTTTCCTTGTTTTCTCACCATTGAACTCTAAGCCTTTTCTTCACAGCATTTAGATCTTTTGTAATTTATACTTACTAAGGGTTTATGTATTTGCTATCTCTCTAGCACATTAAACTTTGAAATGAAAACACTGGTAAATGTTTTCAAAGAATATTAATTGAGTGAACATATGAATGATATTCATTATCTCTTATTAAAAACTAATCATATTTTCATACTGTACCATTCACTAGAACCCAGAAATAATCCTCTCTACCTTCTGCAAAGTTTGTACACAATCGTAATGGTTTGCTCCTGTGCTATTTTGCATATAGGAGATAGCTTTACTGCTATAATCCTCTTTCCAGGACATCTAAGTCAGAGGTGGGCAAACTTTTTCTGTGAAGAGCCAGATACTAAATATTTTCAACTTTGCTAGGCATATGGTCTATGTCACAACTGGTCAACTCTGCTATTGTAGGGGGAAAGCAGCCATAGGCAATATGTAAATGAATGAGTGTGACCATGTTCCAATAAAATGTATTTCCAAAACAGTCCACAAGCTGGTTTTGGCCCACAGACTCTAGTTTGCCAACCTTTGCACTAAATGCCTAGAGACACAGCTTTAGATAACACATCTATGATGCCTGGGTTATCCTAACTGGCACTGACTCTTCATCACTTTTATCCCTGCCTTCTATTCTCATGATAGCGACCAAGGTGATCTTATCTAATGGCCTCCCATCTTACTCCATGCAAAATCGAAGGTCCTTGCTATGATTTACAAGGCTCCGTCTGCCTCTCACCATTATCTCTCTGAGCTCATCTCCTATCAATCCCCCCTTCTTTCAGTCCACTCCAGCCACACTGGCTTTCGGCCGCTCCTTGAACATTTCAGGCAGGCTCCTGCCTCAGTGCCTTTGCCCTTGAGGTTTTTTCTATCAGGAATATGCTTCTTCTGAAGACATTATAGCCAGTTTCCTCCCTTCTTTCAGGCCATCTTACAAAAGTGATCTTCATGGTGAGACCTTTCTTGGCTGCCCTATCAAAAATCCACCACTCACACCCCAGATGCTTCTAACCCCTCTGTTCTGCTTTGGTTTCAAAATTCATCAACATATAACATATTAAATACTGTGCTTATTTATCTTTTTTATACTTTGCCTTTTTCACTAGAATGTAAGTCCCATGAGGGCAGGGACTTGCTCTGTCTTGATTATTGCTGTATTCTTAATGCCTAAAATTGTGCCTGACACATAGTATACATTCAATAAATATATATTGAATGAAATAATGAATGAATGGGCCAGGCATGGTGACTTACACGTGTAATCCCAGCACCTTGGGAGGCCAAGGCAGCCAGATTGCTTGGGTCCAGGAGTTTGAGACCAGCCTAGGCAACATTTCAAAACTCCATCTCTATAAAAAATACAAGAAAGTCTGGCACGGTTATGCATGCCTAGAGTCCCAACTACTTGGGAGGCTGAGGTGAGAGGATCACTTGAGCAGGGAGGTTGAGGCTGCAGTGAACTGAGATTGTGCCACTGCACTCCAACCTGGGTGACAGAGGGAGATCCTGTCTCGAAAAAACAAAAAGAAAAACATGAATGAATGAATGAATGAATGAACAGATAATCTCCCCCTATAGACACTTCTGTACCTGAAACAAGATACTATCACAAGTAGTTTTTTCTTTTCTTTCTCTTTTAATATTCAAGAAACTAGTCAAGCTACAAAAAAGTTTGTACACATTGTACTCATCTTTGTGCTCAAAATAAGAATACTTCAGAGTGCATTTTGGCCACTTCTTTCCTTCTAAACTATCTCTCTCCATTGACAGGATAGATATGAAGGGAAGGAAATTAAGTTACAAAACAAAGACAAGATGTACCTTTTTCCCTCAAATAAATGCATGCACAAAAATTTGATATTGAGAAGTTTTGCTTAAATTATCTGTGCTGACCAGACCTTCAGTCCTGGGTCATCATGATACCAAAAGCTCTTTTTAGAGAGCTCCAAGACAATTTGTTTCATAATTTTGAAAGGAAGCTATTATATGAATGTATGTTTATACTTCGGAACAAGGAAAACCATCAAAATTTTTAATATTCAAAAGTGTACATGGGTTATTTATGGGCATACAAAATTGGCTCAAGGTAAGACGTATTTTACAATGACCCCTCCATGGAAAAAGAAAGATTAGAATGTGAATTCATTTATATGTAATTAAAAGGAGACCACAGTAGTTGAAATTTTTTAAATTGGTTGCTTTGTTTGAAATGGAAGTGAAAACTATTGCTAATTAATCTTCTAATTGAACTTTTCACTAAATGTCTCCCATTTCGTTATTAATTTAAATCCTTTTCATCTTTCTGGGTTCTAGAATCATTTCCCTCACACGAACTTTCACATTTATGTATTTCCCTGAGTTCTTATAGTTACAGATACCAAATTTCCTGTTTTAAAGTGCCTTCAAAGTATCTTGAATTCTTATTTAAGTATTGCTTGAATATATACGTTCACCCAGTGAGACTGTAAACTCCTCAAAATAGAATGTATCTGAACCTCCTTCTCTGTAATTCCTCAAAACCCAGAGCATATGAGTACTGAGTAAATACCTGTTTAACTTAATTTTTTAAAAAGAAATATTGATATGTATCAAACATTTAAGAATTAAGATAATGTAATTTTATAGTATTTAAAATGGAGTACATTCATAAAGTCTAGTATTGTGAGAGGGACATGAAGATGTTGATTTACCCAGAATCAGATAGGTTATTAGGTTATTACGTGGTTGCTGTTGTTGTTGATGATGATGATAACTCTTCGGTTCCCCAGTGTTTGTACTATGCTAAGTGGGAAATATGAGTTAGGCTAGAAATATAACATTACTCTTGTTACTGACTTGCTCATACTATTTTTTAAGGCATCAGTGGGTTTTCTCCCCTGAATTTACCTCAAGCTAGAAACAAATTTAGTTTGGAAGAAAAAAAGGAGAGAACATGGGAGAGAAAAAACTAGAGAGAAGGAGAAAAATGTCACATTTGGAAGATTATATTTTAAGACTCCCTAGAGTACAATAAAATCATCATCATCATCATCATCATCATCACCACCACTACCATCAGAGCAATCCGAAAGTTTAATCTAAGACACTATCTCTCTGTTTTTTTGGAGGATAAGTATCCTCCAGATATTTCTTTCCTCCCTGTGCTTAACAGCTGTGTGTCTGTAACGCACACTGTCTTTTCTATCTCCCACCTGGCTCCTCTAATGGGAAACTAAATTGATTTAAATCATATGGAAGCATTATAAGTACTATTTAGTGATGAGAATAAATTGATTCAAATCATGTAGGCACTTTCCTAAATACTGACTGATGAGGAAGTTTAGATGTGTTGTAATTTATAAATAAAATGAAGGAGGTTACCTGGCAAGATGTGAGAGGGAGGAACAATTATTGTATTCGAGATTTAAAGGAAAGAGTGATGAACACTTCCCAAATAATTCTATGAGATAACTATTACCCTGATACTAAAACCAGACAAAAACATCACAAAGAAGGAAAACTACAGGTTAATATCTCGATGAACTTGAGTGTAAAAATTCTCAAAAAATACTAGCAAGCCAAATTCAATGAACAAATGAGGTTTATTTTATAAATGCAAGAGTAGTTTAACATTTGAAAATCAATTAATATAATATACCATCAATAGAATTAAGGCCAAAAACCACATGATCATCTCAATAGAAACAGAAAGAGCATTTGACAAACTCTAACATCCTTTTATGACAACAAAATAACTCTCAACAAACTAGTAATGGAAGGGAACTTGCTTAATCTGATACAGGTATCCATAAAAACCCAAAGCTTATCTCATATTTAATGGAGAAAGAATGAATTTAAAACGTTTGTACTTCAATGAATACCATCAAGAAAGTGAAAAAACAACTCACAGAATGGGAGAAAATATTTTCAAATTATCTATCTGATAAGAGACTTGTATCCAGAATATTTAAAGAACTATTACAGCTTAATAATAAAAAGACAACTCAAATTCAAAGTGGACAGAGGATTCGAATACACATTTATTCTAAGAAGATAAACAAGTGGACAAAAGTATATTAAAAATACTCAAAATAATGAGTTATTAGAGAAATGCAAATCAAAACCACATTGAGCACATCATATCCATTAGGATGACTAAAATCAAGAAGTAAGGCAATAACAAGTATCGATGAATTAGGATTGGAACCCTTTACACCTTGCTGATGAAAATGCAAATGACGCAGCTCTTTTGGAAAATAGTCTGACAGTTCCTAAAAATGCTAAACTTAGTGTTACCATTTTGATTCAGTAATTGCACTGCTAGGTATATACTCAAGAGAAATGAAAATATTTACCCACATAAAATTGTACAAGTGTTCATAGAAACATTATTCATAATGGCAAAAGGTAGACACAATCCAAATGTCCATCATCTGATGAAAGAAAACATAAAAAGTGGTATATGCATACAATGGAATATTATTCAGCCATATAAAGGAAAGAAGTACTGATACATGCTCCAACATGGATGAACATTGAAAAGATTTTGATAAGTGAAAGAAGTCATGAAAATGTACATAATTGCATGATTCCATATATATGAAATGTTCAGAGTAGGCAAATATATAGAGACAGGAAGTAGATGAGTATTTGCCGAGGATTGGTGGGTTAGGGGATGAAGCCAGGAAATAGAGTCACTGCTAATGACACAAAAATTATTTCAGGGTGATGAAGTATTCTGAAATTGATTATAGCAATCATTGCACAACTCTGTAGTATACTAGAAACTTAAATTGTTCACTTTTAATGGATGAATTGCTTGGCATCATATCACAATAAAGCTGTTAAAAACAAAAGGAAGGGGTTTGCCTTCCATTACCTTTTTCTACTTCATTTGCAAACCTTATTAGGACAACATATGAAGTTACTTCAGCAAATACTTGCTCGCTAGACTCATTTTCTGTCCCCAATAAAATGAATTCAAACTCAAGAATCTTCAACAGCTGTACAACATTGCACCTATGTTATGGAGCACAATAGAGGATTACTGTTCCCACAGCCATCTCACAAATACTGTCTCATTCGGTGTCCGTCAGGGGAAATATTTGTATTCAATCTGTCAAAAACATGTCCTAAGCACCTATGATAATCACAGTACAGTGAAAGCTCAGGTGTTTGGGAAAAAAAGAGACATCAGACGTTATTTCATGGAGTTGGCAAAATAAGTGAAATGGCAAGACCAAGATAGGAGCAACTAAGAAATATCTAACTATGCATTACATGGGAAAATTCCTGTGAGAATCCCAGGATTTGTGGTGGATGTGATATTTTATAGCCTTGCTGTTGAAAGAAGAGTTTCTCCTAGACCTGTATCTGCTTTAGTATCTATCCCTTGCCTCTGGTAGGAGCAAATACTTTTCCACTTATGGATACTTCTAGTCTTCTCCCTGAAGAAAGAGTGTAAGAGGAAAGCCTTCCATTTCTTCATGAAAACCAATCACTGGATTTTTCTCCAGGGAGAGCATGACCCCTTTCATTGGAGAAACAGAGAGAATCTGATACTCAATGTCCCCAAAACCAGCGGGGACTTAAAAAGGAAGGACACTTGCTTCTCTTCCTCCTCTCTCTTTTCTTCTTTCCCCTTCTCTCTCTTTCCTTTGTTCTTATACCTCTTCATTTTCTCACTGGTGGCATGACCTCTCTCCTCTTGCAAGGGATGCATCTCTCTCTGAAGTGACTTTGATTTTAAATACTAGTCATCTACATCAGGTTGGGGGGTAGAAGTATACTCCTATCTAGTTTTACCACAAGCAAACTGATCAATTCGCTGCTGCTTAGCTCAGGTCTTTGTGTTTACTTTATTTACAGGAATCCTTGAAAAAATGTGAGTGGTAGCATGTACACATTAAATTGTTGCTGAATTTCCAGCATTACTCATAAGATTGTCTTTTGCTGGCCCCATGCTTTCATTCTTGTTCAATGAGTAAAGTTCCTAAACACAGTATATGTTTTATAGTTTTGACTAATTACTGTGTAGGGGAAATCACTGAGAAGCACAGGATCAGGTCTAATAATGGGAGAGGTGCTTTTTTATGCAGAAATTTAAAAATTAATATTACACCAGAAGTCTCTGGAGGTTACCTACAATTTTAGATATGGGATTATGATAGTTTAAAATGCAGTTTTTAAAATATAGAATGATGTTTTGAAAGGATGAATTGATGGCTGGGTGCAGTGACTCACGCCTGTAATCCCAGCACTTTGAGAGGTCGAGGCAGGCAGATCACGAGGTCAGGAGATCGAGACCATCCTGGCTACCATGGTGAAACCCTGTCTCTACTAAAAACACAAAAAATTAGCCAGGCATGGTGGCAGGCACCTGTAGTCCCAGCTACTCAAGAGGGTGAGGTAGGAGAATCGCTTGAACCCAAGAAGCAGAGGGTGCAGAGTGCCACTGCACTCCAGCCTGGGCAACAGAGCGAGACTCTGTCTCAAGAAAAAAAAGAAAAGAAAAGAAAGGATGAAATGATAACAGATATAGAATAAAAAACTGTAGCTTCAGTGTGGTATATTTATGGCATGTCTATGAAGTTAGAGATGTACTCTCACTAGTCATCGCATAAATAATGTGTGGCAATCTGTCATCTCAATCAATCAACTATCCTCCTTGCTGGGCTTTTTGTAGTAGAGAATACACCAAAGAAGCTAAATAAGAGTCAAGCTGTCATCCTTATAAATAAAAGCACAGTGTTTCCCAGAGTCCTTGGAAAAGCTGGAATCGAGACCTTATTTGGGACCAGAAGCCAATGTAGGAATCTCCACCTAACAAATCCAAAATCTAGATTTTCTTTCCTCACCTGAAGGGAGAATTAGGTCTTAATGGCATCTCCCTCCCCAGGAATTACTTAGCAGCCAAGTACATGGAGGACTGTGGTTTGCCTCATAAATTCAGTTGCTGTTGGAAACAGAATGCCAGAGACCAATGTTAAGAGACGGGTGACTGGCATCCTTTCACAACATAGGGCCAGGACTGCCTCACGCATGGAATGAGAAAGCTGAGAGCAAGTCTTGGCACTTCTTACTTGTCTGTTATGCAAGTAATGCAGGAGACAGAAATGAGATTCCACTTACTTACTGTTTTAGAGGAATAGCAGCCAACCTATTGATAAATTGCGGCAAGGGGTTATCAGACTCTCATCATCAGATCAGCGGTTTCCAGTGCTTGGAGAAGAATAGTTGAAAAGTGAAAAGAAGGAGTAGAAATGTACTCCTTAGCACTACCCAAATGAAACTGGAGCAGGGAGTACCCTCTTCGTGGAAACACAGGAATTAGAGAACAATCATCTTGATCTAAAAATTCTCGAACACCAGAAAACATGGGAGCTCAGAGGCACACATTCATTCCGCAATTTTACAAAAAAAAATTTATATTTACTGAGTGCCAAGTACTGACATAAGAAAAGATGATACAGGAATGATGGCAAGACACAGTCATTGCCCTCAAGACTGATCCTCAAGGAGATCAGTCCCCTTACACTGGAGTAAGAGTCTGATGATTTGGGTTTTGGTTCTGTCTACCAAAAGAACTCTGTACATTTTCATGTCTCTGATTCTTCTGAGCCTCCATTTCTTAACCATTAAATGAGAGGACAGCATAATATGCCTGCCTCACAGGGAGTTAATGGGATTCAGATACAGCAGTGTTCCCCAGGATCCCTTTGTGTACATCTCCCCACTTAGTCGGTTCTTCCTTTGTACCTAGCCTACTTTATCAATACCTTAGGAAAGAATATGAAAAACCCGTTCACCAAAAGAAATAAAAAACTACTGTGCTTGTAAAATGAGTCTTCCCAGGAGTATTTACATTTTCATAGAAGATTAACTCCTAAAATTGAATATGGAAATAATTTCCACGTATACACTTCCATGTAGTAACATCTTTTCTTAGCATTAAAGTGGCAGGCAACTCCGCTAACAAATCAAACTAACGCTTCTTCATGGAAAACAATGATCTGGTAGAGAAAACCTATTTTTTAAAGCATTTATTAGTTCATTCATAGACTTGGTAAACTTATTCAAAAGGTATTATTAGGATACTCTGCCTCATAAGAGAGAAACGGGTTTCTTTTCTTTGAGGATCTCCACTGTTGGTGAAGACAGAATTTGTGCAGTACTGACTGGACCACATCAGTTGCAGAAATCATCTCAATCATCGCATTAGAAGAGAGTGTCACTACCCACTACAGTACAGAAGATGAAAGAAGTATAACAATTTGCAGCATGTAAATGTTCATCTCTCTGTCATCTTCCTTAACTGTAGTTAAGAGATGATCACAAGGTTATCATCGGCTACTCCCCAAAACCTCAGTCTGCTTTTGAGCTTAGCAAGTTTATCTACAAAACATCTTAGCACTAGATTCAAAAATATTTATTTAGTACCCGTTATCCCCATGACACTGCTAGGTACTGAAGGGCAAACGAAAGACACAGGCTTTGGTTTCAAGGCACTTTCACTGCTATATGACACTCCAAGTGGAATCCTATGCAGACGGCATCTGAGTAAAAGTTAAAGTAATGAGACGATTGACCTGGAGTAGACGGAACATACCATGCTACTATCTCCAGTATCTGAAGTATGGATATGTGGCAAAATACTTGGCATACAAGGATACAACTGGGAGCAAATTTTGGAAATTTCGTGATGAATTCCAATTCTAAATACGGAAGAACTTTCCAAATTCTAGAAAATACCTGTGCAGCTTATGTACTTGTTGGGCACGTGGAAGGAGGTTACATATGTTAGAGAAAAAGTTGACTGTTTCTCAGGTAGCACCATGATTTGCATATGGCAGGTGCTTAATTAGTATCTGCTGATTTGTTGTTTGATTTCTTTGAAAGGCAGGCTATCTTATTGAAGTTCCCATGTCAATGTTAAATAATCTACCTCTTGAGAAATCTCAAGGAGTATCAAAGAGAAAGTTTACAAGCTGCTAACATGCTTTTATCGGCTCTTTATTTAACATTTCTGAACACGAGGTTGTTGTCAGTTAATTATAAGTGAATATGGTCTGAAAAGAAACAATGTGGACCTGTTTTGTTTTGTTCTGTAACTACTGGAAAAACCCTAGAGTTTTTTATAGTTTTAGAAGCCTTCAGATCATTTGTCTAAACTTTCTGGTAGTCACGTGGCCAAGCTCATCTTTCCCTAAGATCCAGTTAGCTATTTTATAGTCATAGCTGTATGGGTGGGTCTTCATTTGACTGTTTCTTATTACTGTTTCTTTTTCTTTTCTTCTTTTTTGAGACAGTCTCACTTTGTCGCCAAGGCTGTAGCACAGTGGCACAATCTGAGCTCACTGCAACCTCCATCTCACAGGTTCAAGCGATTCCCCTGCCTCAGCCTCCCCCAGTAGCTGGGATTACAGGCATGCACCACCACGCGCAGCTAATTTTTTTGTATTTTTGGTGGAGACGAGGTTTCACCATGTTGGCCAGGCTGGTCTTGAACTCTCGACCTCAGATTATCTACCTGCCTCAGCCTCCCAAAGTGCTGCGATTACAGGCGTGAGCCACCACACCCAGCCCTTATTATTGTTTCTTGATGAATCTTTGCCTAATGCAAATGAGCAGGACAAAGTCCATGGACATTATCAAGATGGAAAGAAAGAATAAAATTTATCACAAGAGAGCAATAAATATTCTGGCATGTTATCATGATTGACTTCATTTCTATTGATAACTTCAAGAATGAATCCTAGAAGTGTATTTTGATATACTGTGAGTATATAGCTAAGATCCCAAATTAATGTTCATCCATAAATAAAAATGACAGCTAACATTTATTGAATGTTTAGTAAGTGCCAAGGGCACTTTATACAGATGATCTCATTTACTACTCTCAGCAACACAGTAAGATAGGAGTTTGCATTCTTTGTCCTGCATATGAGGAAGACTACATGGAGCAGTTTCTTGTTGAAGGTTATCTAGTTGGGAAGTAATGCAGATGGGGACTGAACCAGGCATAAAAACCAGAACTGGTGCTCCAGACCTCTCTGCCATGCTGCTATCTTCCCCACCCCCTATCCTCAATTCCCTGACTTCAAGAATTAACACCAAATATTTTTTGAAAGAACTTCTGTTTATAAATTTATGTTGTAATAAGGCCAAAGCTAAGCTGTGGACTGCTGAAAGGGGACTGATTGCAGCAAACCGTGGTGAGAAGAGGGCCTTTTCCGTTTGAAAGGAAGCCTGGACTGTACTCGTCAGGAATAAGTTCAATTGACTCCTGCTCCTGTCACTTCTGAGAGAGTCCTCTGGCAAAGGTCTCTCTGCCCCATGGGCTGATAGAACTCAGCTGGCTGCCCAGCAGCTCGACTGTGTTCTCCTTCTGAGTGTGACTGGTTTGCTGTTATTTGCAGAATAAATTAGAGACAAGAAAGCTCTTTCAGCTTCTCCCTACTAAATGAAACCAACTCTATTAGCTTATTCTGAATAAGAACATACATATAAGGAATGCCTCAATTAGTTTAATCCAGTTAACTAAATCCTTTGTTAATGAGCATTTTTCCACAATTAACTTCTGAGGACAAAAAAGGCAAATTTCAAAATAATCAGAGAAGAAAACTTTAAAACTCTGCTCTAGGCCTGATACACATTCAACTTAAATCCCTATGCTGCTACAACTATATAATATTACTCACTAATAGTTAACATTTAAGGGAGCACAGTAATTGTGTACCAGATATTTGTACAGGGACTCATGTATCTGTGTTTCCTTTAACACAGCAAGTCTTTGAAGCAGACACTGTTATTCTCTCCATTTTGCAGGTTAGCAAATCAAGCCATGGAGTAGTTCATTTGCCCATCTAATAGATGATAGAGAAGAAACTTAAACCCACATAGCCTGATGCCTTGACCCGTATACCACATTGCCTCTTGATTATTAATGCATGAGAGAATGATGACTCCAAAATATATAATTCAATATATGGAGCCAGAACTGGGAACAAAATGCCTGACTCCACAGTGCATCTTTTTAATTGCTACACATACAACCTTTTCTTTTTCATTTTGTCAGGACTAGATACAGAAGAGGAACAAAAGTCTAATGCATTTTACAAAGATCTCTAATAGCCTGGCCGTGGTGGCTCACGCCTGTAATCCCAATCCTTTGGGAGGCTGAGGTGGGCGGATCATGAGGTCAAGAGATAGAAACCATCCTTCCCAACATGGTGAAATCCTGTCTCTACCAAAAGGACAAAAATTAGCTGGGTGTGATGGCACACGCCTGTAGTCCCAGCTACTTGGGAGACTGAGTCAGGAAAATCACTTGAACCCGGGAGGCGGAGGTTGTAGTGAGCCAAGATTGCACAACTGCTCTCCACCCTGGTGACAGAGCGAGACTCTATCTCAAAAAAAAAAAAAAAAAAAAAAAAAAAAAA
>NW_016813121.1:1150091-1155416 GCF_001698545.2 Rhinopithecus bieti | reverse complement strand
AAAAAAAAAAAAAAAAAAAAAAAAAAATAGATCTCTGGTAGAGTTAATCAACCAATCAGAGTTAAATCAAAAAGGAAGTTCTGGTTGATTAATTTAATGATTCTTCCAATGATCACAATCATTTCTGAACTTTCGGTTTAATTGGTTTTCCATTGGCTTCAGGGCATTCTGTTCAGAAAAAAATCCAGCTGTGGAATGTTTTTATTTCATCTTCATTAGTAAGAAAGGCCACAAAACATTCAGAGATGCTCGTAAAAAACTTGTCCTCTGAAGTACTATGCTTTTATCAAGCATCTGTGCTACAACTTTGAAGATTTTTCTCTTGAATCATATTTAGCAGAAATCAAAACTGTGCATAATCTAAGTTTACAAAGTCAGATTCCTTCCATTTCATAAATACATCCTAATGACTGAATCAGACATTTTAAAACATTCTCCAGCTCTTGATATTGTAAAAATTCTAAGTCAGCATCCGTTTTACTCTTTATAGGATAAAAGATTTCCAGAGCTTATAATTAATGAACTGTTAAATTCGGGCATATGGATGTGATATGGTTTTCAAATGGGACAAAAAGAAGTTATTAAACTTCAAAGTGATGACATTTTACCATATATTACTGGGCAGCATTCAGGAAATGTCCTTCAGATGAAAGAATTAATTTTTATTCCTTAAATGTGTATAGTTCAACAAATGCTAAGATTGTCATAATTGTTATTTCTGCAAGTTCTTATATTTATTATTTTCTTTTTTATTCTAGGTCTTAATTTTTTTAAGTATATGCTTGTATTTAGTTTATAAACTACCAATTCCTTCCTCTTGACAGTTGTAAGATTTTCAACCCCACTCCAGATTATTCCATTAATTGCTCTTCTCTGCCTAAAGCAATGAATTTTTAGTTCCACATGGCTCTTCCTCCCTTCTTCTATGTTAATGTTCATGTTATCATCTTAGAATATCTTCCCACTTCTCATATGCCCAACTGGCATTCTCTTTTCAGTGATAACACAACTAACATATTACCAGGAAGCCACCCCTTTTAAGTGGTGGCATGGTTTGGATATTCAAATCCTTCTGGGCTTAATTCTCACCCAATGTTCCTGTTATAACTCCTGTACTCAAATGAAACGTACTTATAAATCAGCAATGATAACAAAAGTTTTAGTGCATTTTATTTTCCAAAAATATTTGTTATAAAATACCAGCATCCTTCAGCCAGACCACCAAGAATACTACTATCATTGAACATATTTAGGTGTATTGACTAATTACAATGAGGAAAAACCCACACCATCAGGGACCATGGAGTATTTTAGGAAGAAGGTGTTAAAATGGACTTAAATGATTGTTGCAAATGTTAGATGTTTTGGAAGAGAATTCAAGGGAGCATGGTTGTTTACTGTCAAGAAGAGAGGGTAGTTCTGTGACTGATTATCTTAATCATAGTTATCTTAGTAATTATTATACCTAGATGGAGAGAATACTAGAGTAAGGGTAAGCTGTGATTGGTAAAGAACTGGCAGTTACTACTATCACTTTTGACAGGAAGAGATTTGGTCCATTTTAAGTTTTGGACAATGTTTGTGTTTTGTTCAGGCTTGGTTCTGATTATGGAGGGGTCTTGTTTTGTCTCGGTTCATCCTGGTCATAGAATGGCCTTGTCTGATGCTGTTTTGTGAGGTCGTCTGTGGTCGAGAAGATCACACTCAACACAGCTGGGAATGCCAGAACAACTCCTGGCAGCACCATGCCCTGCTTGACAGCACCCAGCCCTCAGAGGCTGCATTTCCTTCCTCAATCTTATTTTATTTATTTATTTATTTTTTTGAGACAGAGTCTCACTCTGTTGTCACCTAGGCTGGAGTGCAGTGGCATGATCTCAGTTCACTGCAACCCCCGCCTCCCAGGTTCAAGCAGTCCTTCCACTTCAGCCTCCCAAGTAGCTGGGATTATAGGCATGCGTAACCACATGTAATTAAAAGTTAATTTTTTGTACTTTTTTTTTTTTTTCAGTAGAGACAAGATCTCACCATGTTGGCCAGGCTGGTCTCAAACTCCTGACCTCAAGTGATCCACCAGCCTCAGCCTCCCAAAATGCTGGGATTACAGGTGTGAGTCACTGCACCTGGCCCCGTATATTCATTTTCTAAAACTTGAAAAGCATGGAAGGTACAGAGAAGAAAATTAAAAACTTCCTGATAGTGGCTGTTTACCAGGGAAGGAGAGAGAGCAGGAAAGCAAGCCATCCTGTGTGTGCTGGCTCCGCAGTGGTGCTTCATCTTTTGGCAGCGCCAAGGCCCTGCAGCAAGGAAAGCTGAAAAGAGAGCTCCGGGAATCTCCCCCCAAAAAGCCAACTCAGCTGGGGCAGTAAAGACATCAGTAACCAAGCTGCATTCAGAAGCTGGCATTCCAAGTCCAACAATTTGGAACGTTCTCCATAGCAATTGTCCTGCAGTTGCCAGCACTGTGGTTTTCCATTCAATGTAGCACTTACTGTGTTCCAAGCACATGTACTAACTTATCTAAAATGCCTAACAATCCCATGAAGTACATCTCACTGTCACCCTTTCTTACAGATGAGGAAACAGATACATGGAGGCTTACAGAAATTGCCCGAGGTCACAGATCTAGGAAGTAGGAGATATGGGATTTAAACTCAAGCAGTCTGTTCTGGGGGAATGTGCTACTAACTACAATATCAAATAGTGTTAATTACCAAGTTTTGCCCACTTTGAGTATGAAAATCTTGACTGTAATTGTCAACAAGTTTTAGGACATCCCCATCTCCCATCTCTATTGCCATTTCTCTTCTCTCTTTTTCTCTCTCTTCATATATATATAGATATAGATATGAGCAGTCTCGGCTCACTGCAAGCTTTGCCTCCCGGGTTCACCCCATTCTCCTGCCTTAGCCTCCCAAGTAGCTGGGACTACAGGCACCCACCACCACGCCTGGCTAATTTTTTGTATTTTTAGTAGAGACAGGGTTTCACTGTGTTAGCCAGGATGGTCTTGATCTCCTGACCTTGTGATCTGCCTGCCTCGGCCTCCCAGAGTACTGGGATTACAGGCATGAGCCACCGCGCCCGGCTCTATTCTCTGTGCTTTACTCTGACCCATTTTGTACTGGGATGGGAATATTTCAAGAAAAGTCACTTCCTGCTTAAGGACAAGATGAAGCGAGGACCTCCCTCATTGAACAACATTATCAAACGTTTCCAGGTAAAACCATCATATATATCCCTGGCAGTAGCAACTTAGAGAATTCCTGTTGAACACCCTCTACCCTTTGTGGGCTATATAAGAACCAAGAGGTAGACGCTTTGGCCATTGTCTGAATTGAGCAAACTTTGGGGCTTGATAAGCATCTATTTACTTTAGATGATATTAAATTAGAAGCAGTCAGTATACAAATACACACTGATCATCACCTCAAGACCTAGACATTATGGGGATGAGAAAATATCTAAAGAGTTCATCATCTTTTAGGCAAATGTCTTATGAACCCGTTTCTACCCTGTCAAAGAACAACATAGAACAAGTAATTTCATTTCCTATTCCATTCTCTGTTAGACAACCATAGTCCTGAACCAGCCAAATTAATGAATAATATGCTAATTTCCCAATTACGTATAATTGACATCTATTGCCACCTCTACCAACGTGAACTGAACAGAGGAGGAAATGGAAGAAAAATTCAGAATCATTGGGTGACACTCAGCAAGTTTCCTTCTCAGTAAAATGAGGCAAATAATATCTATTTCACAAAACCCAATGCAGAATATAGGGCTGTTAATAATAATTATTGTAACAACTAATGATAAATAGTAACATTTATTATTATTAAAGTTATAATGTATATTTAATTACTCAATAAATTTTATAAACAGGTTATATAAAATATATAATTGTATTAAAATGTAGAGTAAATATTAATTTCATAAAATATAATAAATATAAATTAATATATTTATATCATTATACCTGTTATTGTTAAGCTAGTATCATTACAGTAACTATTACAAGAAGAATGTTTTCAAATATCTTTAAAATTCCTACATGTAGATCATGGCCAATTCAGTTTTAAAAACATTTATTGAGGGTTTACTATAAGCCAATAATTAATATACAAAAGTGAAAAAGGCAAGTGCCTAACCTGGCCAGTGAGGAGTTTCTGGACCTGATAAAAGATGGGCCCACCAATGGGCAATCTCAGTCCAGTGTATAGTAAGTACTGTGATTTGGGTTGGAATACAGAGGAGAGACGTCTAAGCTGGTGGAATGGGGGTGAATAGGGCAAGCGGAAAGTGTTAGAGATGACACATGTTCGAGTGGTGAGATTATGTTTGAGATCATGCTAAGTAGGAATCAGCTAGCTAAAGAGAAGGAACAATGGATAAATGATCCCACATAATGCCAAAGAAGTGAACAATAACTTAAAATACTGATGCATTATCCAGACTTTTTTTCATCCGCTTTGCTGGACTGAGTTTTCAGTTGACTGTGATTTTATTTTTTCATTCATTATTCATTCATTTAGTTGGTGCTGGGATGTCATAATCAGGGGTGATTTTCACAAACACAATTATTGAAACTGTAGCTGACCAAATGCAGAAATAACTGCTAAGGGAAAGTAGTAAGATTTCTTTGGAACAGGTCATAAAAAGGAGTATTTTTTTTAACCTCTATTTCTTTACGTCTCTGATATCGGTGTCAAGTTTTCACATCTTGATTAACATGTTCAAGTGAAAAGAGATATCCACTAGTATGTCTTTGGAAGGCAAATGTAGAGAATTCTAATTCTGCTGATTAAAATAAACTAGAAATCACAGATCATGCTTATTAAAGCAGTATAGCAAAGAAAAACTCAGTAGAGAGCATTAATTGAGTCAGTTACAACTAATTTCAATGGAATTTGATCCTTGTTAAAAGTATTTTCTTTGGAATTGTAGGTTTTGGAGAGGTTGAGTGTAGGATTAAAATAGCAACTGTAAAAATTATATTGGATTTATAGAATAACATTGCTCTGGAAAAAAACTTGCCAGCACCATGGCTCGCACCTATAATCCCAGCACTTTGGGAGGCCAAGGCAGTGGATTACTTGAGGTCGGGAGTTTGAGACCAGCCTGGCCAATGTGGTGAAACCCATCTCTACTGAAAATACAAAAATCAGCCAGGTGTGGGGGCGGGTGCCATAATCTCAGTTACTCAGGAGGCTGAGGCAGAAGAATTGCTTGAACCTGGGAGGCAGAGGTTGCAGGGAGCTGAGATCTCGCCACTGCACTATGGCCTGAATAAAAAAGTCAGACTCCGTCTCAAAAAAAAAA
>NW_016813121.1:1141987-1149080 GCF_001698545.2 Rhinopithecus bieti | reverse complement strand
GTATAATTGACATCTATTGCCACCTCTACCAACGTGAACTGAACAGAGGAGGAAATGGAAGAAAAATTCAGAATCATTGGGTGACACTCAGCAAGTTTCCTTCTCAGTAAAATGAGGCAAATAATATCTATTTCACAAAACCCAATGCAGAATATAGGGCTGTTAATAATAATTATTGTAACAACTAATGATAAATAGTAACATTTATTATTATTAAAGTTATAATGTATATTTAATTACTCAATAAATTTTATAAACAGGTTATATAAAATATATAATTGTATTAAAATGTAGAGTAAATATTAATTTCATAAAATATAATAAATATAAATTAATATATTTATATCATTATACCTGTTATTGTTAAGCTAGTATCATTACAGTAACTATTACAAGAAGAATGTTTTCAAATATCTTTAAAATTCCTACATGTAGATCATGGCCAATTCAGTTTTAAAACATTTATTGAGGGTTTACTATAAGCCAATAATTAATATACAAAAGTGAAAAGGCAAGTGCCTAACCTGGCCAGTGAGGAGTTTCTGGACCTGATAAAAGATGGGCCCACCAATGGGCAATCTCAGTCCAGTGTATAGTAAGTACTGTGATTTGGGTTGGAATACAGAGGAGAGACGTCTAAGCTGGTGGAATGGGGTGAATAGGGCAAGCGGAAAGTGTTAGAGATGACACATGTTCGAGTGGTGAGATTATGTTTGAGATCATGCTAAGTAGGAATCAGCTAGCTAAAGAGAAGGAACAATGGATAAATGATCCCACATAATGCCAAAGAAGTGAACAATAACTTAAAATACTGATGCATTATCCAGACTTTTTTTCATCCGCTTTGCTGGACTGAGTTTTCAGTTGACTGTGATTTTATTTTTTCATTCATTATTCATTCATTTAGTTGGTGCTGGGATGTCATAATCAGGGGTGATTTTCACAAACACAATTATTGAAACTGTAGCTGACCAAATGCAGAAATAACTGCTAAGGGAAAGTAGTAAGATTTCTTTGGAACAGGTCATAAAAGGAGTATTTTTTTTAACCTCTATTTCTTTACGTCTCTGATATCGGTGTCAAGTTTTCACATCTTGATTAACATGTTCAAGTGAAAAGAGATATCCACTAGTATGTCTTTGGAAGGCAAATGTAGAGAATTCTAATTCTGCTGATTAAAATAAACTAGAAATCACAGATCATGCTTATTAAAGCAGTATAGCAAAGAAAACTCAGTAGAGAGCATTAATTGAGTCAGTTACAACTAATTTCAATGGAATTTGATCCTTGTTAAAAGTATTTTCTTTGGAATTGTAGGTTTTGGAGAGGTTGAGTGTAGGATTAAAATAGCAACTGTAAAATTATATTGGATTTATAGAATAACATTGCTCTGGAAAAAAACTTGCCAGCACCATGGCTCGCACCTATAATCCCAGCACTTTGGGAGGCCAAGGCAGTGGATTACTTGAGGTCGGGAGTTTGAGACCAGCCTGGCCAATGTGGTGAAACCCATCTCTACTGAAAATACAAAATCAGCCAGGTGTGGGGCGGGTGCCATAATCTCAGTTACTCAGGAGGCTGAGGCAGAAGAATTGCTTGAACCTGGGAGGCAGAGGTTGCAGGGAGCTGAGATCTCGCCACTGCACTATGGCCTGAATAAAAAAGTCAGACTCCGTCTCAAAAAAAAAAAAGAAAAAAGAAAAACTTCTCTTTAGGCCTAACTATGTCACCAGAGAGTTTTCCTACAGCAACATTAGATGCAATTACAACATGGAAGCTTACATTAGAAGAGTAGGAGTTTGGAAAAATGTTCTTACAGGTAGGCTGGAGCTGGTTCTCAGAGAAGATCCATCTTACTTTAGAAGTCATCTTTATTTGTCGGAGAATGATTACTAGAGGTTCAAATGGAATTATAACCAGTTCTGAGTGCTCCCCACCTCAATAAAGACTGATATCAGTTTTGTTTGGTAACAATAATTTTTTAAATTTAAAACATTTAAATATTCACTCTGGCAGACCTGCACTACCATGACCATGAAGAACTTTCATGATCTTTATCTTTTTCATACGGCTCAATTGCAAATAGCAGAACTTACCAAATAATTGTTAAATGGGGATATGTTAGCAAGCTGCCATGTATGTTTTCCTTATTGTTACACAATGCTTCCAATTGCTTTCATTTGGAAAGAGGTCTCCCCATCAGCATCCCATCAGACTTGTGGAGCACTCAACACACACACACACACACACACACACACCCCTATTATTTCTATTCATCTCCCTTCTTGAATTTTTCTCCCAGTTTTTCCTCTATCAAACTCTTTTTTACCCTTAGGAATTCCCTCTTTTATTTCAAAAAACTGTGCCAAAGGAAATATTAGTCATCTAATAATGTCCCGAGTGAGTTACTTATTATATTATTCTAATACAGTATGCAAATATATACTAATATAATTCAGGGAAATCATGACCAAGTGTGGCAGTCAGATTTTGGAACTTTAAGTTAAAAATGTACTTTGGACAATAGTATACCAGCTCCCTATACCAGCGAGCTAATCTCTACTGAAGGAAAAAAATAGCAATTATAAACTTTAAATACACACCTACCTCTTCGTAGTTCACAGGAGTTTCTGTCTCTATTCATGTTATCTCATCAGCCTAGACTGTCATTAACATCATCCTCTGCCTAAACCTTTTGAAGCTTTCCCTGATCCCTCAGAAAGAATCAGCTGCATTTTCACAGTACACAGCATACAGCGCTACTTAGTAAGAACAAAATTCCTCTTTGTGTATTAGCTAACTGCATGTAAAACGAGTCCAGAACTTGAATGGAGTTGTTCTTAAAATAAGCAGTGGCCTCAGGTGAGAATTAAAGATTTTGGTGGGAAAATGATAGAGATGCAAAGAACAGTTAGGACTGGGTACTGGGAAATAATATAATGTAGTTCTAATCATCATTCAGTGGGGCATGTCACATTTACATCTGATCCATGCATCGCCTGAAATGGTGGGCCACCAGTGTCTTTGGGGTGGACACTGGTGTATCAGTTTGAGGTGGATGACTTGAATTAGATTAAGACTCTCTGAGTAAGGGTGGAACTTCAGGGAGTAAAATACTATTCGAAAAAGCTACAGAGAAAGTTGGGACTTCTTTCAAGAGAGCAGATGCTCAAAAAATGGTTCCAGCCTCAGAATGGAAACCAAAGTGAAAAGTAAGAAACCAAGACAGAAAACACCACAGAGATTGGAAAACAGGTTCTCCATGGTTGACTGGCCTCTGAACAGAGTGGCAAGAGTAATCCTAAATCCCACTTTTTGGTTGGTAGCAATCCAGTTCTTTGAATTAGTTATATAGGTAGTTACCTATCTGAATAGATGGCTAGATAGATACACAGATAAATATATACATACACACACATACCAACATACAGAAGCTTGGAAGATAATAAACAAATGACTGGAATAAATACTTGAAGTTGTTAACAGCAGTTTTCTGTGTCATGGGATTATGGAATAATTTGTTTCACCACTATTTTTCATCTTTCCCAAATTTTCCTTGGAAATGTGTCCTGATTTTATAATCAGAAACAGATAAGTATGTGTGTGTGTGAGTGAGTATACTATTTCTTTTTTCTTTTGACTAAACCAGTAATTTTCAACTGAGGCCAAATTTGCCTCACAGACAGCATTTGACAATATCTGAAGAAATATTTGGTTGTTGCAACTGTGGGGTGTACAACTGGCATCTAGTAGGTAATGGAATGGTGCTAAACATCCTCCAAAGTTCATGACAGTCCCCGACAACAAAGAATGATCCAGTCCAAAGAGTCAATAGTGCCAGGTTGGGAAACCTGGATTAAACAAATGAAACTTTTATTAAACTTTTATCTCTCCATACAATTAATTCCATTGATACTACACACAGTTATTTCATATTAATTAAGGTTATTTTTAAATCTAAAATCCTAACAATATCTAGCATTTTGACAAATATAGACATTCTATATGCATTAGCAAGAGCTTAAAATAAATAAGCTGTTTTCACAACAGTATATTTTCTCATTATATGACAATAGAAGTAATATCTACAAAAAGAAAAATCACTCTGACATATTCTCTTCTTAACTCATGCTCTTGCTTCTTTATTTTTAGGGAAGTATTGATGGTTTTGTTACAAGTGCCAATATAATTTTTTAGGCATATATCCCTATTTTAAAAGCAGTTGCATTAGAAGCTATAATATTGGTCTCAGAATTAAGTGAAAATGACTTCCTGGACAGACAGTTGTTGAAAAGATTGTGTTTCTTGTTTACCTCTATATCTTATATATCAACTAGCAAAAGTTCTTACATAACAAACTCTAAATAAATATATATTGGATTGAATGAAAGTAAATAGTGTATAGCTCTTCTGGATACAGTCGATATTTATATAGGTAAAAAGATGTAGAATAAATTTTAGAATAAGTAATAAAAATATTCATTTTTTGACCCATCTAGAATCAAGAATTACAGTTTATTTAATTCAATAAGAAGTTAATGATCATCTTTGGGGCATCTATCACTTTACCAGATGTCCTGCAGAGTATAAAAGTAAGATAAAATGCATTCTCTAGCCATGAAGAATTTGCAATCCAACCAAGAGATAGAACATATCTTGAGAAAACCATTTAATTCCAGAGGAAAACAGCACATGGTTGAGGGCCAAAAAGGTGACTAATTAGCGCAATAAAAATTTAAGGAATATATATATCTGACTGGAATCATTAGAAATAGATTCACAGCAAAGAAGAGAATTGAACTGACCCTTAACAGACCAATGAATAGAATTTTAATATGACCAGAATTGAGGAAAGTATTTTAAGGGACAGAAAATATCATAAACGAAGCTAAGAAGATAAGACTAATCAGGAACATGCACACAGGGCAGTGAAAGACAATTACCTTGGCTGGAGCAGGCAATAAATTTGAACTGCTAGTAAATGGGCAGATTATTGTGACAGTCAAATGAGTGAATATCAATAGGAAAATCCTATAAAATCCTATAAAATATCAAAACATATGAGTAGAATGAAACATACCATCTCCAAACAAGTTTGGAAATTGTATTTTCAGTCTCGACCACATTTAAAGTGATTACCTAATCTAATATGGTTTAGTATCATCTTCCTACACCTACGGGCCTTTGTACTACATAAAGCAAAAATCTGGCCTACATAATGTACCTAATGTTCCATAAAAATGACCACTATCAAAGGTAAGCCAAATTTAGCTGTAGCTCTATGTAGCCTTTCCCCACCTTGTGACTATAAAGATAGCAGGAGTCCTCATTTCTGAGGAGAGGTGCTCTCGTTAAATAATTATTTTAATTACCTTAACCCTTATTCTAACACTGTGTTTTAGTCAAGGGAATAATAGAGCAAGTACTGTATTCTGTCTTTTCAAGGAGTTTTGCCGAAGATAGGAATGAACAATTAACATTGTTAAGAATCATTAGACTAAATTTAATACACATATGTTGAGATCATGATAAAATGCAAGAAGGAACAGTTCATTACCTCCAAATGAAAAAAATAAATGCCTTTTACCTAAATGCAGTTTACACGAACCTTTCTACTTGCTATGATAAACTTATGTTTCTTGATTGGAGACCCATTAGAGACAGCTTTGAAGAATAAATAGGCTTTACATTTGAGGTAAAAAGAATTCCAATGCCTAGCTTCCTTTAGTAACTATTAATAATTAATAAAAACTACCAAAAGTTTGGCCAATGTGTCTTTAAAAATCAAACATTGCATTAAATACACTTAAGTCTGTAAATACTACAGCTATGCAGCAAGAATTCTTAGATCATCTTAAAAGAGGTTTTTGGTAAATGTTAGCTGACCTACGAAACGTTGTTGGTTAGTAATGGATTCAGCAGCAAGTAACAGCCTTACCTACAATGGCTTAGTCAAATGGAGATTTGGTTTTCTTAAAAGAGAATTCCAAAAGGAGGCAGACAAGAACTCTTACTAGTGGCTTCATTATACTATTTCAAACAAGGTGTCCTCTGGTTTTCTAACAAGCATCCTTAGATGACTTTCAGTTACATTGCATTGTCCAGAACTATGTCACATGAACCACCTCTAGTTGAAAACTAGGCTGGGAAATAATATTTTTAAGGACGTACATTGTAGTCTCAAATAAAAGAAAGAGAAGAATTATGTAGGTCAGTTAGCAAAAGCTATCGGCAGTGCAAATTCAGAGCGATTGCAGTAAGACCCCAGCTATTGTATCTTTATTAGAGCACTACTAAGTAAATTAAGTTTGTAACACCTAACTCAATATCTAAGTGCCACACAGAAATCCATGTTCCAGGTTTTCATAAACTAAGTCATTTTGTGCCTTTCAGGTATGTCTTTGTCTAATGGATTTCTTGGAGAACAGCCCAAGCACAGCTTGTATCCATTCACAGAAAAGGTTCCTAGGTAGTATTGCTATGCCCACAAGGGCAAGAGTGATCTATGAAGATTTCCACTCACTCAGAAAGCTACCAATGGATATATTGTAGATGGTCCTTGATAGGTCCAATTCAGGGAAGTGAAAAAAGGGAAAATTGCAGATATGGTATAATACCTTTATTTACCCAGCTGCTTTCTTCTTTTGCTAGTAAGAAAATGGTAGCATCTTAAGAGCTGTGAAATTCCTCAAAATTACAGCTCAGTAGCCACTAGAGTCTGATACACAGTGGGTGTTCAAGTAATATTTGTTGACTAAGCCTTTTGCCTACTTACTCTTATCAAAAGACAGGCAAACATTAGTTTAAAACAAGCATTCTTCATTTACTTTAATGAAACAGTCAGAATTATTTAGTCAGTATCCATCTCACGTGAATCAGAGCTCTATGAGGAGCTCAAAGGAAGTGCTTGCTAAGATTTTTCACCCCGAAGGTCTTGCCCTGTCTTTTACGTGACGTGGCAGATTTTTTTTTCTTTACTTTTTACTCACATCCGGAGCTAATTAATCAAGTCTGTGGAAATTGGTTTCTAAGCCATTTGGCCACCAAGGAGATTATCAACATTATTATTATTATTATATATTATTATTATTAT